>NC_043701.1:46048392-46078391 GCF_006229205.1 Suricata suricatta | reverse complement strand
GGGGGGGGGGGGGGGGGGGGGGGGGGGGGGGGGGGGTGGGGTGGGCGGGGGGGGGGGGGGGGGGGGGGGGGGGGGGGGGGGGGGGGGGGGGGGGGGGGGGGGGGGGTGAGAGGCAGGGGAGTGAGAAGGGAAGGAGATGGGTAAAATGACTTCAGAGATGCTTCACCAACAACACTCCTTGTGTCATCTTCCTTGTCCCCACATACCACGTGCATTAAATTTGGCTGTGGCAGGTCCCTGCCTGCCTCCAATAGCGAGCACACAAGTTCAAGGCACTGGTGGTCATGTGCATCTGGTGAAAAGCCCCCTGGGTGTGTACTTCTGGCCATGTTAAAGAAACAGGTTATCTTTAGGCAGCCCATTTTAACATAGACCTTATGATTCTGGAGCTTACTCTAAGGATAAAGCATTTGCCATTCAGAAATGTTCCAAGTCCCTTTCCATCTCTCTGATGCCCTCTAGGCTAGGTGGCCCACTGACTGGGTGCCTCTGAAGAGCCACTTAGGGGAATCCTGCCTGGTGAGCACAACCGGGTCAAACGTTGGGCGCGTCTAGATTGGTAGTTAAGTCCGTTTCTTTCTGTCCAGGCCAACAATTGAATTGGAGGTTAAGAAAGAATATTTGTAAAGGAGAAACGAAGAGTGACTACTTTCATAGGATCATTTCTTATAGTTTAGATGTTGATTATCCAGTCTCGTGCATGATTTAGGGCATTTCTCCACTTTCTTTGGCTGCTTTGCCTTCTCACACTTGCCTACTGTCATTCCCTCTAGAAAACTGGCTGGTTAAGAGGAGCTAAAACTCAAGTCTGATCATTTTGCTGCTAATAAGCAGCTCCACTGACGATTTTTTCCTTCTCCTGGAGCGCAGGGAGAGAGCATTTCTTATTAATCTTTGCACTTCCTTCCGCCAGCACTTACCCAGGTGTTGAGGAGGAGCTCAGTGATTGTTTACAGGTGGATTAGACTGATGCGAATATTTTACTGTGACTTGCAGGAGAGAGATGGAGACAGAGCTCTAGCTTTGTTTGTAAGGGGAGTTCTGAGGTCCCTGGTACTTAGAAAGAAAGTGGCTCTACCTGCAGCTTTGCTCTGTCGTGTGGAAGGGGACACTTGATCTGTGTGGTTCTGCCTGCCCACTCAGTGACGGGTGGGCATCTTGTGTCCCCCATCACAGACATAGGGCTCCCTCTGTGGCCCAAGCTCAGGGTCTTCTCTGATTCCCCTGGGTCTACATGCACCGTCCTCCCATTGGCGACTTATAGATGCCCATCTATCACAATCCTTATGAATCTTCACTCTCTCTCCGGGCCCCATCATCGCATTTGTTGATTGATGGCCCAGGCAAAATTGGCAGTCCTCAGAAGCATCTGGGCACTGCCTGATTGAGAGCAGAGAGGAAAGCTACTCTCTCTGCCTTGCCAGGAGGAAGGAACAACGGCAAACCTCCTAGACCCATGTCATGGGTAGAACAAAGGCAATTCAACAGTAACGACTGGGGGTAAGGCAGGTAATAAGGCAATAAAGGAGAGACTCTGTGCCCAAACCAGGAAGGTGGTGAGCCTCAGGCCAGGTGGATGGTTGGCCAAGGAGAAGGAAGCAGTGCCTCTGACAAGAGAAAAACCATCAGGTTCTTCTAAGTTGGTGGTTCTCGTGCTCTTTATGTTCAGGACCCTGTTATTCCTTCAAAAATTATGGAGGGCCCCAAATACCTTATGTGCATTACATCAGTCAACCTTTATCCTATCAGAAACTAAAACTTTGAGGGGCACCTGGGTAGCTCAGTCGGTTGAGCATCTGGCATCGGCTCAGGTCATGATGTCGTGTTCATTTGTTCGAGCCCTGCATCAGGCTCTGTGCTGTCAGCTAGCTCAGAGCCTGGAGCCTGTCTTCAGATTCTGTGCCTTCCTCTCTCTGAACCTCCTTTGGTCACACTGTCTGTCTCTCTCTCAAAAATAAATTTTTAAAAAAATTAAAAAAAAAAAAAAGAAACTAGAACTTTGAAATTGAAAACACAAATTATCAGTTTATTTCAAACACTATACCAATTGTATGTTAACATAAATTATTTTCATTAAAAAGTTATGTTTCCAAGAAAGAATCAGTGAGAATAGCATCCTTGTTGGACTCTGGTGCAAATCTCTTTAGCCTCTGGCTTAATGAGGGACAGTTGGAGTCTCTTCTCTGTTTATGCATACGATCTGTTGCCATATCTTGTGTCATGCATGTTCTGAGAAACTCTAACGTACACCTGAGAAGGAATGAGATGGAGCCTGTCCAGTCATGTCAGAGGGTTTTTAGGAAAATAGTTTTGACCCCTCGGTCCCCAGGACAGGTCTTAAGGTTGCCCAGAACATCCTTTGAGAACCGCCTCCCAAGGTATAAATTCTCAGAAACTTGCCTCTCTCTGTACCCAACATGTGGCCACCTTTAATACTGACATTTCTGCATTAGCAGAAAGTGGGTACCGTGGAGCCAAGTGGATAATTCCTTTTAAATCTTTGGCCCTTTCAACAGTGCGTGTGAACATTCCACAAAGCATCACAGAGACAAGCCAGGAAACGATAGACATCGAATGTCCTCTTGGGCAGTCCGGACAAGTTCTTGCTCACTGACTGGCAAACAAGATAATCCAGACCATGAGACAGTCTCCTCTCTATGCTTTTCAAAATGTGAATCTCAAACTGTCTGAGCTCCACTTAGCCTGGACACATATGTTTTTCCTCTCTATGATCATGAAAAGCTTTATAAGAGAACAGCTGCTCCACGGCCTCTCTGAGCTGCATGTGTTTCCAGGACCCCAGGGCAGCTTAAATCTGCTTTCCAAGTGACCAGTAACTGGGCAGTCTACTGACTCATCTGGTATTTCCTGGGCAGCACAAATTCCTCGCCCTTCATCTTAACTCCCTTTTTCCTGCACTAATCAAGTTAGTGACAGAGCTGTGACACTAGCAGGATGGGCATGAATGGAAAGCGGTGATGTATGAGGATTGTGATCTAACTTCGCTCAGCCCAGGCTCTGCCCGCTGGGGAAGGACGGTGGATATGGCCAGTCTGCAGCAGATGTGCAGATCAAAGACAGGCTGCTAAAAGACAAAACAAATCACAAGTGTGTGTTGTCCTAGAGCAGAAACGTCATTTTCAGTGTGGCTAGGAAAAGATTCAGCAT
The DNA here is from genome assembly GCF_006229205.1 of Suricata suricatta. NCBI lineage: Eukaryota > Metazoa > Chordata > Mammalia > Carnivora > Herpestidae > Suricata > Suricata suricatta. The sequence goes on along the minus strand of NC_043701.1, from coordinate 46,075,223 downwards.
CATTCTCTGTCCCTTGAGAAAACAGTAGCCTAACCCTCCACCCCCCTCATATGTGGTTTTGCTTTCTGAGGTTTCCGTTACCTGTGGTCAACCACGGGCCGGAAGCAGATGCTCTTTCTTCTGATATCTCATCAGAAGTTCAATAGTAGCCTAACTGTATGTCACAATGCCTGTGGCATTCTCCTGACTTCCTCTCCTCGCGTGGGCATTTTAGCATTCACATCACAAGGAGAAGAAAGAGTACCGCACATTATGATAGTTTGAGAGATGGAGACCACATTCCCATCACTTTTATTTCCGTACATTGTTGCAATGGTTCCATTTTATCATTAGTTGTTGTTGTCATAAATCCTCTGTGGTTTCGGGCACGGGGCAGGGAGTCTTAGAACACGTCCCCTGTGGAGAAGAAGGGACTACCCTACGCACATCAAGGCTCAGGCCTCTCCAGACCTGGCGAAAGGATGGTCTCTATAGATTTTGCCACAGTCACAGAAATTTTTTGTGAGAAACAGAGTTAGAGATGCCCCCTGTGTGGAGAAAAGGGTGTGTGTGTGTGTGTAAGAGAGGTGCAGAGTAGGGACAGTGCCATCACAGCAAAGGCCCAGCGAAACTGTCTCTCTTTGCCATCTGCCAAACCTAGTGTGGAACTCAGGCACCGTTGCTAGGGGAGGGGAATTTCCCATTTTCTCTAGGAGCCCTGCTCTTTAAGTGTTTTGTTTACCTCTCTGTGCCTCCGTTTCCCTCTCTGTGGAGGAGATGCAAGAATTACATCTATGTCATAGGGTTGTTTTGAAAATGGAAAGGTAGTGTATATAGAAGTCTCTCCAAACAGGAAGTGCAAAATGAATGTTAGTTACCATTTGTTGTTATTGTTGTTGGTGTTCTTATTATTACTTGACATCTCTGAACCTCAGAGTTGTTTTTTTTTCCCATTTTTCTCGTTTATTTATTTATTTTATTTTTTTGAGGGAGAGACAGAGAGCGATCGGGGAGGAGCAGAGAGAAAGGGAGACACAGAAACCGAAGCAGGCTCCAGGCTCTAAGCTGTCAGCACAGAGTGTGATACTGGGCTCAAACCCACAAACCACGAGATCATGACTTGAGCCAAAGTCAGACGCCTCAGCTAACTGAGCCACTCAGGCGCCCTGAACCTCAATTGTCTCATCTGCAAAATAGATTTTCCAAGTCTGTGTGGGGATAATTTGAGAATATATGGCCAGGTCTTAGAAAAAATGTCAAGTGCCATTAAAAGTAATAGACTGTATTTAGGGGGCAAGTTGACAGAACAAGTCAGTTTTTGTACCTGGGTGTTTTTCCATGTTTAAGATTCCAATCCTTGAGCAGCGACACATGGTTTTCTGCACTGTTTTGAAAACAGGGCAGTTAATTTTGATTAAGTGAATATATAATAGCAACCAGAGGAGAAAACAGCAATATAATCCCAACCAGTAATAGCAGTTAACGTTTGTGGAGTGTTTATCCTATGTCAGCACTGCGCTAAGTACTTTCCGTGTCAGGGATTGCCTCACCTCTCACCACAGCTTCTTGAAGGAGGTGCTGTCACTGTTCCCAGTTTGTACATAAGTAAAGTGAAGTTGATGGTTCAGTCAGGGATCCTCAGATACCACATCCAGGCCAGGATTGAACCCAGCAGGCTGGTTCCCAGTCAGTAGAGCTCCCTTTCACCAGTATGGTATTAGGGCTAGAGGTCCCGAAGGAGGTGAACAGAGATTACATCCCTGTTTGGTTTCAATGGGCCACAATGTTGTGCTCTGCACATGAAAGAATTAGATCCTTCGTTCTCTTTAGATTAAGGAAAACGATATGATTGTTGATCTATCATCAGTATTTGTGAAGAGAAGCTGTCTTAGGGGAGTAAATTGTTGCCCAGTCATAAGGCGGTAATTGAGCCAGGAATAGATCCTTGAAATGGAGGAGACCAGATGCCAGGCTCTAAGAGCTTCAGGAAGGGGGGGTGCTGGCGAGATCCTGTTAAAAAGGCACGCAGAGTCTCATCCAGGGCTGAGCCTCAGGTATGAGGCAGCACCTTCATGAGTAGAGATGCAAGTTTTCTCAAGTTGACCGCAGGCTCTCCTGTGGGGCATGGACAACATTTCCCTGTCTCAGTCCAACAGTATTTGGTGGAAGGAGATTATGCCACAGCAGAGGCACAGCTGGGAGGCTCTATGAGTAACACAGAGTGGGAGCTTTAGAGTTAGGGAGACCTGAACTTGAGTCTCAATTCTGCCATTTAAGAGCCGTGTGACTGGAGCCCCTGGGCGGCTCAGTCACTTACGCATCCAGCTCTTGGTTTCGACTCCGGTCATGATCTCACAGTTCATGGGTTTGAGTCACGCATCAGGCTCTGTGCTGACAGCTGCAGAGCCTGCTTGGATCGATCTCTCTCTCTCTCTCTCTCTCTCTCTCTCTCTCTCTCTCTCCCCCTCCCCTGATCTCTTGTTCCCTCTCAAAATAAACAAACATTTAAAAGATAAATAAATAAAAGCTATGTGGCAATGCAAGTACTTCGTTCTCCGAGTCTTCATAGAATGGCTGTAAGATTAAATATGAAATCCCATGTAAGTAAATCCCTTAGCACTTCTAAGCCCCCAATAAATGAAAGCCATTAGCATCATTGTTACCCATATAATAAGAACTTCCCACGAGCTGGTTCCTGGATTTTCCATTAGGGTTGAGAGACTGTCCCTTAACTGTGGCTTCACCCCCAGCTGTTTTAGATCATCATATGTGATTTCGGTTTTAGGTAAAGGCCCCATGGGTAGGGGACTGGTATGGTACTAAGCCTCCCTTCCTTACCATGTGTTAGGTTCAGCATAGTACTGGCCAGGCTTTTCCGGAACACAGCTTGATCCTGTTCCAGCTCGAGCCTTACAGCAACATGCAGGGAGCGTTGTCCTACGGCAAACTGACTCATGCCCCTGGTCCAGGCATAAAGATCATGGTTTACCACTTTCTGATTTGGTGGGCCACCAAACCCTGCCAGGGTTCCTAAGAATGCTGGTTATGTGTTTGAGGAGCCACCCGTCTTTACATCAGATGGGAGAGGTTACTCATTGAACAAGGCATGTTGTGAAATGAACGGGCCACCCTATCTGCCCATTGCAGGTTATTAGCGGAGCAAGGACCCCTGAGAATTTTGTAGCATGCATGCTCGTGTTAATCAAATGGTCGAGGCACAGATACTGTTGGAGCACCTCTGGGGCCCAGAATGTCTGCCCCAAGGAGAGGTCCTCTGTGTATAGCAGACCATAGCTCTCTTTGTGTTACCTGGGTATGAGTTTGGGAGACTGAGGCAAACTGATATCAAATCCAGACTGGCATGGAGGCATGCACAGGTGGGTAGAAAGCAGACATCTGCAGGAGAGGTGTGTGATCTGAGCGCAGGATTTGGGATCTGGTCCCTGACAAGCACTCACGGGGAGCTTACCAGAGCCTTGCAAGGAGACAAACTGCTTTTGTCCAGAACGCAAGCCAGGACCAAAAATGAGTAGCCTCCAATACAGGGGCAGATGTGCACAGAGTTTGGCCACGGGGGCATTTCTCAAGCTCCCCTCCACCACACACCTGTCCGCGCAGGCTGGCAGATTGGTGGTTACACCGTGGCTCTTCCCAGTAACGTCGTGAAGATGTCGCTTGGCTTCTGACTTGAGCATGTCTCCTTGGGCTCCACATGTGGCAGCTCTGACAGTTCATCCGGTTGCTGTAAGCCAGGATGGATTTTGCCTCTCAGCCCAAGTCTTGTCCATCCCCCATTCTGGCTCCCTTTTATCAAGTGCCACACCTCCGAGAACTCGGCAAGGACTCCTCCCTCCAATCCTGCCAGCAGCCTATGAGGGAGGTTGTCATAACTGTGCCCATTTTATAGATACAGAAACTGAGGTGTTGGGGGTAAAGTTATGTAGGTCAGATAGTTGGTGAGTAGCAGAGTCAGGATGAAAACGAGGCCTTCCTTACCCCCTCCCAAAGTTCCAGCACTGAATCACCTTTCCCCGTGACTTAGCTGAGCGTCTTCTTCTAGAACTTGTTCAGATGCTTCTCAGAGTTGCTGCATCAGGCTGGCCTAGGGGTGTGGTTCAAGAACCAACCATGGTTATTGAAATAAGCTGTAAAAAGCACTCCTGCCTCAGCCTCACCACCAGGGATGCTGATTTCAGTTGGTCTGCGCGGCAGCCTGGGTTGTTTCTAGACCAAAGGTTGGCAAAATTTTTCCATAGAGGGCCAGATAATACATATTTTAGGCCTTGCAGGGCCATATGGTCTCTGTCACAACTACTCATCTCTGCCTTTGTAGAGCGGTAGCAGCTATGAGCAATGGCCGTGTTCCAGGGAAACTTTATTTCCAGAAACAGGTGGCTGGCCGAAACCAGCCTGCGAGCCCTAGTTTGCCAATGACTGAGCAAATCAGGCAGTTCCTTAGTGGATTCTGCCCATCACCAGCGAGATTCGAACTCATCTTGTGTCTGGGGTGCCCTGCGGGAGCCCCCTGGGCACCCCCATTCCCTCCAGCCACTGCCTTCCTGCGAGCCCGATGGTGCTGGCCTGCTGTCTAGGACTGAGAGCTTCTACAGTGGCCTCTTTTCATGGAGGACCTTAACACCCCTCTCAGCACCCCCCACCCAGGGGTCTGAAATTCTGCCACGAACACTCACTTACTTGGCGGGGGTCCTTTCTGGCTAGTTATCCCTTCCCCATGAGGAGTCAAAAATGCCCCCCTTAGTCTGGCTGGGGGCCAGGTTCTCTGTAATTAGGAAGATTAGCAGGGTCTGTGAGGCTGCCACCTGTTAGATGGGAGGACAGTCCCCGTGTGAGCACACCGCCCCTTGCTGGATGTGTCCCCCTCTCCAGAGCCCCCGGGGAGGTCTGGCCCCGCCTCCCGCATCCAGAGCCCCCTTCCTTCCATTTCCAATTGACCTTCCACGTCAGCCTCGTGCTTTCAGCTTGAGTAATAGCATCATTTCGCCTGAAGAACTCAATATATCAATTAACTTTTTTATTGAATATTAATGTAGTATTCCTGAAATTGTGGGTTGTAATTATTTACAAAGTCAAAAGGGCAGCGGGAGAATAAAGCTGCTGAATTTCTTGTGGTGATTGAAATTATGCCCCAACCTCATAAAAATAGAAAAACCAAAGCATGCTTTCCTTATCTCCCCTCATATGTCAACTGTTCTTGGTAATGGGGTGTAGAGACCCCACAAAAATGCCAGACTGAAAGGGACCAATTAATACAGGTGGCACATAAGATATTAACTAGGTCCTTATACACAGCGGTGTAAGTTAATTGGACATCAGAATGCGTTTGAAACCCTGATTTGTTCCATGTGTCAGGGATACAGGATAAGGCTTCTGTGCTCACAAGAGAGAGAGAGAGAGAGAGACCCTCCTGTAAAGAAAAAACTACGAACTGTGTCAGAAGTGCTGTACCAGAAGCGAGTTCACAGCTTTGTGGGAGAGAGAGGTTAGGGTCTGAGTCTGAGCTTTCAGGGAAAGCTTTTCCTGGGGAGTGACAGGCGAGGTGGTTAAATGAGGTTCCTCACCTGGAAACAGGAGGAAAGCCATCCTGGGCAGGGAGACCCGCAGGTCTCACAGGAATGGGGTGTGGCTGTGGGACTGGGTCGTGGGCTTCTTAGAAGACAGTGGGAGTTGAATCTGGAAAGTGGCAAAGGGATGTGTGAGCCAGTCTGGGAGTTCAAGCTTTACTGGGTGACATGAGCCAAAAAGGCTGTATGTGTGTGTGTGTGTGTGTCCGTCCTACTTCATTCAGTTGTTTTCTACTAATTTACGTCTATCTAATTTAGTTAACAATATAAATCCCAGCCTGAAGTAAAACTTCAGTAAAAGTCCTCAAGATGTTTGTTGAGTGCCTTAAGGAAATCATTCCAGAAATCCCGTTTCATACCTTATTTTTGTGTGTTTGTATATTTTTCTTGGCCTCTTACTCGCATCGTCAGGTCTCATCGTATCTCACTGATGATTCTGGGTGGTCTGAATGTTTCTGAGGGAGGCACTGTATACACGAGTTTGTTGCCTTTGTTGTTTTTAAAAAATTTTTTTTCTGTTTTATTTATTTTTGAGAGAGAGAGAGAGGTCACGAGTGGGAGAAGGGCAGAGAGAGAGAGGGAGACACAGAATCGGAAGGAGGCTCCAGGCTCTGAGCTGTCAGCACAGAGCCCAGCGTGGAGCTCAAACTCACGGGCTGTGAGATCATGACCCTGAGCTGAAGTCGGACGCTTCACTGACTGAGCCACCCAGGCGCCCCAGGCGTGTTGCCTTTGTAGGGATTTTCTCTGTGGGGTCCAAGGTGAGCCACCCATTACACCAGGTGGCCTCCTGTATCCATATTTGAAGAACTTTTCACTGGGGTTATTTTATTTTGGTGGAAAAGAATCCCCTCACTCCCTGGGAGAACATGTTTTAGTATGAGACTTTTAAATGGAGGAATAATGCAATCCAGTTTCTGTTTTAAAAGGCCCTTCGGTAGCAGTGGGGACCCTGAATCAGAGTGTGGAGCACGCAGGGAAGCAGAGGCCCTCTTGGGAGGCTGTGTTGTAAAAATAAAGAGGTCCATGGCTAAGACCGTGAAGGCTAGGATGGGAAGGGTCAGGAGGTGGGATTCCTCTGAGGAGACAGAATTGATGGGATAACAGAGGTGAGCAAGGACTGTTTTTTGTGCGTGTGCGATTCATAATATAAAAGAAGAAGTGCTTTAGACGGGATGGGGAAGGTAATGAGCAGGGTTCGGGGTTTCCCATTGCCTGTGGGTCACGTGGCCTGGAATTCAAGAGGGAGGGTTGGAGGTGAAAATGACACACAGATGGTAACTCCATCCATGGAAGCGAATGAGTTAACCCCAGGAGAGTCTGAGAGAAAAGGGAAGGGAGAACAGGTCTAAAGCAGAAACCCAAGGCAGCAACAGGACTTCAGGACCCAGAGCAGACAGGCTTTCTGGGCGGATTGGTTATGAACGGGGCAGGGCTGATTAACACGCGGGGACCTATTTACACCTGAAACTGAAATAAGACGTACTGCTGGATGAGCTACAGTGTGTTTTGAACACTCTGGGAACCTTGCCATGACTCCTACATTTAGGATGTAAGACTCCATTCATTTGTTCCTTCGTTAATTAATTGAACAAATATTCTACTGAGCATAAGACTCTCTGCTGGGCAGTGGGTGTAGACCTAGTTCTGTGCTTTATACCTTACAGCTCAGCAAAGAAGACAGACATTCAGCAATAAACTTGGAAACAGATGTTTGCATGGAAAACAGTAATAGTGATGCCTAAGGATCGATCTGTCAGAGTCCTATCTACCCATAGCCTCTAAGAGATATTTATCAGTGGGATGTTTTACATGGTGGGGGGGTGGGCTCTGTATCCGTCCTAATCTCCCTGAGTTATGCAGATGGCTGCGGGGCCAGTGCTACTTCCTGACATCAGCTCCTGACACATGTATTGTGTTCTGCCCGAGTATGCTGACTATCAGGGAGGCGACACCAGACAGTTTTCCGCTGCCTGGGTACTGGGGGTGGCCCGAGCCGTGGGGACACCCTGGACTCCCTCCCGGCCTCCTACATAAGCAGCGTGGAGACAGTCGTGCTGACTCTCAGTGGCATGATAGAACTGGTCAGAATGGGAGCTATGACCTCACCGGGTTTTTGCCGAGCACTGAAGATGTAACTGATAGAGCATGTCAGCTCATTTGTCCATACAAGCCGTCGGCATCATTACTACTGGTTCTTGTTTGTTTTGAAAACTCTTTCATGTTGGAGTTAGGAATTAGGTAGAAGCAAGAACACTAATGAAACGGATTCACGGTTGTCACTTATTGAGACCTCTCAATTCAACCCTGGCAAGGTCTGCTGAGTACCTACTACGTGCAGGGCACAGGGCTGAAATGTATTGTATTTTGCAGTTCTGCTGACAGCCACAGCCGCGTGGGCTGTTTACGTGGACCTTGGCAGACTGAAATTGCTTTGCCTTTTCCCTGTGCTAGCATCTCATTATAGCTTTCATTGGCAAACTGCATTGCAAACCAGGAGTGATCCACTTTGCACAATAGAAGGGTTCCTGAAAATTGTTTCTGAAAATGAATTGTTATCCAATGAATGATGTTTTAACTGTACTGGGGGATTTTTCTATGAAGAGGAAATTCTGATGCTGAATTGTTTTGAAAGGTGAAACATTATTTTCTGATTTATCTGCTTGGGAAAGGAGAATTTTTAACCTAAAGGGAAAATAAGTCAAAATTTAATAACTTCAGGAATCTGAAACAATATCAAACCAAAACACACACACACACACACACACACACACACACACACACACACACAATTTTTAGGGCTTATGAGTGGTGAATGCTAACAAAAAGAACCAGTGTCGTGTAGATCACATGATAGAGTGTTAGCTTATCTGAAGGAAAGATCGTCTTGTTTGCTAGGCTAATAATAGCAAGTCTTGCCAGTGTTAAAAAAAAATGAGAATAATGAGAGAAGCATCGGAAAAAGAAGAAAAAGACTGAGGAGGGAATAAAGCACGAAGAAAAGGAAGGATAACAGCAGGCAGGTGGAGACACCCAAAGGGGCAGAGAAGATTACAGCCAAATGTTGAGAGTGACAGCAGAGAGAAAGCTGGCTGGTAGGACAGAACACGGAAGCCACTTCTCCACAAAACAGCCCTTGCCTGTGAGCACATTGACTGTAGGACATCTGACTGCCCTGGGATTCAGTCATTCCTAAGGATCCCGTGTGTTCCTGGCCAGGTTGTGTTCTAAGTGCTTTGTGGATTAATTCATTTAAGCCTCCTACCAACCTCTTGAGGAATCCATTACCCCCACTTGATGGGTTACAGAGAGGCTGAGCCGCTCACCTGAGAGCTGAACTTATGAGTGGAAAAGCTACGTGTGATTGATAGAGTTCTAAGACGCCCCCTCCCCCACCAAATTCCTCTCTTTAGTGTGGACAGGACTGGTAGAGATGACAGGTTTTCACTTTCTTGATAAGGTTACATTATATGGTAAGGAGAAAGTGATTTTGAAGATATAAGTATGGTCCCTCATTACTTGATTTTGAATTAATAAAGACTCCCAGGGTGGGTCTGAACTAATCAAATGGGCTTGTTGTAAGAGGGTCCAGGCCTTCCCTGGAGAGAGAGAATCAAAGCAGACCATTCTTCTGCTGATCTTGAAAACAACAGCCACGTTTTGAAAGTCTGTGGAGGGCATCGCGGGCAAGAATCAATCAGAATGGTCTTAGGAGCTGAGAGTGGTCCCTGGCCGATAGCTAGCAAGGAAATGAGGAGTTCAGACCTTAGCCTCAGGGAGATGGATTTTGCCAGTTTGGAGGAGGACCCTGAACTCAAGAAAGAAACATGCTCCAGCTGACATCTTGATGTCCGTTTGCGAGACTGAGTAGAGGGTCCACTTAAGCCCTGTCTGTACGTCTGTCATATGGAAACTGTGAGCTGGTTAGGTGCCTGTTGTTTTAAGCCACTAAACAACAGGTGGTGTTGTGTTGATTCATTGCACAGCAATAGAAAGCTAGTACACTAGGATTTGAACCTCAAGATTCTGGCTGCAGAGTTCACATATCTCCTCACTACCCCACTCTGCCTCTTAGAAGTCCTGTCTCAGAATTGTTACTTCCTGGAACTTGAAGATTGAACAGAGACCTTTGAGATCAGCCAGTCTAGTTGCCACGGGTCCTATAGGACACATGTAGTTCCCGTTGTTGGTCTAGGTTCAGCCACAGGTAATACAGAGATCACATGAACACTTCTTTCACAAGACGGCATATCATGTCCTTAAAACCTGTTCTCATGTTTCACATAAACCTCCCATTTTCAAGGCAAAACATCTCCATGCCCTTATTCTTGTCCCTTCACCATAATGGTCACCCCTTTCCTACTGAACCTCACGTTGCCTATGTTTCCCTCTTAAAGTCACAGACTAAGTACAAAACTCCTGGTGTGGTCTGCTTCACATGAAATACAGCATGTCTAACACAAGCCTCTGTCCAAATGTTCTGTCCTCGTCAGGACAGCAATAAACCACATTAGATTTTTGGTAACCACAGTGCCGTGCTGACTCATACCCCAAGAAAAATCAACCCAAGCTCTTTTTTTTTTTTCCCTCACAAACAACCTGCAAGGGTGTGCCTCCACAGCCATGAACTTGTACATGTTTATTTTAACCTGAAGACAGGCTTAACATTCATCATTATTCTGTCTCATCAGGGATCTGGTACATATCTTGCTTGATCCCAATTATGTCATCTAACACTATTGCTCTTCTTCCCAGCATCCCTTCAGCTCTCAATTATTTGATCAGCGTGCCATATTATTGACAGAATTTTGGAACCGGCCAGGGCTGAAGTCAGAGACCCTGGCACCATTTTGATGGCCCACTTCCAGTGTTTGGGTCCTTCAAACAGTCACAAATCCAACTAATTGTATCATCTACTGGCCATCATCCAACTCATAAAGGTACCCTCAGAAATGCAATGAAATATTTTCTGGAGTCCAAGTACAAGGTGTTGAGTCTTGTTGCTTGACCTCCCAGCCAGGAGGTCATGATAGCTCCTAGTGAACGCTCAAGCACTTCGTAGCATCTTTTCTGTGTTGGGCAACACATGTGCTGATTGTGGTGTGGTCCCCTTTAGATAAACAACATTGTCTTCCACAATCCCATTCTCTGTCACCTCCCTGCTCCTACACTCAGACAACCAAGGGAAAAGATCAAGATTATTTATTTAGAAGGTGACAGTGGATCATGGGATGCTGAAAGGATTGAGTCTTCAGAGGAGGAGAAGATCCTAAGAGTTTTATAATGAGAAGTAGGCTAAAGGCTCTGGTGTGACAATTAAGACACGTGCAGAGGTGTGCACTTACAGACAAGGTCTGCATATGGGGAATGGGTGGGGAGGGAAATGAAGAGATAAGACTGACTCTGGTCCTGTGGTTTCCGTGGGGCAGAGGTAAAAGGAGTTGTCTTCTGCTGAATCCCCTTTTTCTCCTCTCCTTTTGCTCTTTTTCCACCAGCCCTGTCTTACCTGATGGTAGGGCAAGGTGAGAAACAGACCTACCTTATAGAACAGAGGGGATGGTCCTTGGCAACACTGGGGAACAGCTTGTGCTCTGTGCAAGATCTTGGGATGGGTGTGTTCCAATATCCACCCGAAAGAGAAGATTCTCTGATTCCATGGGTTCATTGAGGAATCATAAGACTGATGTGATTGGGCTTGGTAGAGACAGCCCCTGACTTTAAATATACCATGACTGTCCTATCTTGGTTTAGTTTTTCAGATACGTTTCTCTCTCATAAAAACAGAAGTTGCCACAAGTCTTATGGAATACCTGTAATTCCTAAAGACCAAGAGCTCCAATTGGATACTTGAATAAGAAGTGTTTTGATTACTATAGTGGAGTTTTATAGTGTCGTGTTCACCAGTTGTTTTTACCAACCAGTGTTCATTTGCCATTTCTGATAACTATTTCAGTTTCTCAGGGGGTGTTTGGAGAAGTCTTCACTTTCTGTCCATGTGTCTTTGGTGAGGTTGCCTTCACATTCCACCCCAGAAGGGATCTGTGACCCAGGTTTGGGGGGTCAGAAAGTTAGCATTCTCTCATGTTTGACTCAAGCTGGTGAGATGCAGGGAGACTTTTGCTGGACGTAGGAAAAAGAAACCCTTAGTCTTTTTGGCTGGACCTTGGAACTGTCAGGTTTTGAGGATTAAGTTGTTTCAAGTTCTCTTGTGTCCAGGAGGGGAGAATCTCAGAGAATGGAACCACAGAGATGGCAGAGATGAAAGATAGAGTAAAACTGGGCTCTGTGATATGAGGAGGCAGGGATAAATATCTAGACCCTGGAGCAAGATTGCTGGGTTAGAATTGCTCTGCCAACTACTAATAGAGTTGCTCACGCAGGATAAGTTAGTATCCGTGCCCCAATTTCTTCATCTGTAAAGTGGGAATTATTGTAACAGCTACTCGCAGAGCTGTTGTGAGGATTAGGTGAGTCATGAGAAGTGCTAAGAACAGTACCCTGCAAGTGTGAGTCACCATCTGAATGTTGCATCAAGCCATGCCTGAGTGAGACCTACCTCTGCATGTCTCAGTTCTTAGGTGGCTCAGTTGGTTAAGCATGGATGTCTCAGTTCTCAGAACAATATAGTCTTTGTTTTGCATTGGCAAGCTTGGGCGATGTTTCTGGCACTGAATCCACAGGATTCTAACTAGGAGAGCCAGTGAAATCAAATTCTTATTCACTTTCACACCTTGTCTTCCTTAATAAAACCAAGATAAAAGTAATCGAAAGCCAGATGTTAATTTTTTGATTGTTATCCAATGGGGAGTATGATCTTGGAACAAGTTAATTCCTTCTCCTTCCCATCTTCTTGGTTTCATTTGACGTTTACTTTTCAGAAAGTCTTTTTGTTCTATAAAGTTTATTTATTTATTTTGAGAGAGAGAGAGAGAGAGAGAGAGAGAGAGAGAGAGAGAGAGAGAGAGAGGACAGATAGAAGGAGAAAGAGAATCCCAAGAAGACTCCATGTTGTTCGAGCACAGCCTGACACTGGGCTCGAACCCATGAACTGTGAGATCATGAAAATCAAGAAGTGGTCACTTAATGACCGAGCCACACAGGTGCCCTACTTTTCAAAAATTATTTAAAAAATGCTTCTGGTAATGATTTTCTAGAACTCTGAACATTATCATTAGATTTCCCTCGCCAGCATATGCTTTATCTACTTTAGCTGCAATTCGTGCAGTGTTCTGAAATGTTGATGTAATAGGAAGCACTGAATGCAGAACAGGGTAGTTGGCTGGGGCTACAGACAGGAAGGGGAGAAGATGAGAAAACCTGGAATCTGACGTGGTCTCAGGCACTACCTTGCTGGGTGGTCTTGGACAAGCCCTTCTCCGTGGATTCCTGGTATGTAAAGCAGGCGAGATGCTTACTGATTTTGCAATATATGAGAACTTTCTTAAGCACCTTAAATAATATGTTTCCTTTTCTCTCTGGTTGAAATGACAGGAAGGAAATTAGAAAAATAACAAATCTTTTGTATTTTGTGATTTACCTTAGAGCTTCTCGGGTATGTCATAAGATTTGTTCTATTTTCCTTCTGTATCTGAAGGGTTTTGTTTTCTCTTTTTTTTTTTTTCCTTTTTCCTATTTTCTTCTCTCTAAAACTCTCCCTGTGTTCTTCTCTCTGAGTCCTTGCCATCCTTCATAATCAACAAGGATCTTGGCTCTTTCAACTGAGAATTACAGCAGAGGCCCTGGGCCTCTAGTCAGCTTTAATTAGCAGGCAGTTCGCAGAAAGAAACAAGGAACCAGAATAGAAAACAAATAGTAAACTGGAGAAAATGGAGACAAAGCAATGGAGACAAAGCAAATGACGAGAATTAGCTCGCGGGGGAGATGGGAAAGGGAGAGCCAGGACTGTGATTCTTCCTTTTGCTTAGAATGGGAAGCCAGGCCTGACACACAGTGGGCACTGGGGGGTGTTTGTGGAGCGAGGGAGTGAGGAGGTGAGTGATGAAAAGATGTGAGCGAGCATTTGGCTGTGTGTGGACACACTTGATCCTGCCAACTCCACCAGCCCAGGGAAGGCGGAGGAAGGAAATGACAAAAGAAAACTCAGGATACCGATGTACCAATGCAAAATGAATTTTCCACAGCAGAAGCAAAAAACATCCAAGGCATTGAGTGAGGAACACTATGACATTTGAGAAAGCTAATAAGTTGCCTGCTAACTCAAGTGAATGCATTTGTTTTTTGAAGTGTGGTGCTTATTTGCAAGGGCATATTCATTTCATGCCTCACTATTTGGCTTTTAGGTTGGACTTAATTAAAAAAGCTGTAGCATCCCTGAGTCCAATTTCCTCTTTTCACATAGCATCTGTCCCTGACAGCTTGCATGAGGCTCGGCCACTTGTTGAGGCCGAGGCTAGAGGAAATGACAGGGGAGAGGCGAGGTGGACAGACGCCTCTTGTTGGAGGTGGCACTCTCTGATTCTACATGGGCCCCATCACGTGCTTAGGAAGCTCCTTGCTTGAAGCAAGACAGCAGATGTCTCTGAGAGGGGGGTGCTGGCAGCCTCACAAAGGCCAGCATGAGAGAGGGTAGGCATGAGTGCACTAACGGGAGAGCAAGGCACATAGGCTCCTGTCCTCTGCTCAGAGCTGGAAGATAGGCCAAAATCAGATACAGGCAAAGACTAGAACTGAACAGAGGGAAAATACTTGGAATAAACATTATCCCTGGGCAGGAGCAGGATGGGAGTTGGGACCTATTTCCAACCGCAAATACACCCTAGTGTTCTCTGTATTCAAATAGGTGGCATAAAAGATAAAGTCTACACTGGGGGTGACTTTGCCTACAGATAGGCCTGTTTTGTTTTGCAAAGGGTGGCTTTGTTTTGCAAATCCTAGCTACCTGTTTCTGCATTTACCTGGAGCTGTGGTTTTGAGTGTGACCCAGAAAGAGAATGAAAGCTTTCTTGCCTTCCATCTGTCATTCTCATTTATCAGGATAAGCCTATCGGTAAATCCAAACAAACTGGGATCTCATTTTGGAACAAGTTAATTGAGTTTGTGGTAAGCAAGCTCTCACAGACAGAGCATGCACTTAATCTCCTATCTGTTTGATGTTTTTAGCATTGCTTTTAAAGCAGTTTGTTTGAAGTTCAAGATATTAGAACTTAGTTCTTTGGCGACTTCATTTTTAATTTGAAGGAATCTTTGGAAATTGCTTAGGCCCTTTATACTGGGGCTTATTCCTGAAATTACTTGGAATGTCCCTAACTGTGCAGTGCTGTTTTATAGCACAAGGTTTGTTCCTCCAAATAAACGCTGAGTTCACCTTCACTTTCTGGGGCTTTTCTCCTCTCCCCTGTGTGCCCTGACACACTAACCCCTGTACATGTTCTGGCTGCGTTTTGCTGCTAGCCAATTCCTATTGCTTTCATACAAAGGAAACCAATACTGTGGCATATCTCACTTGAAGCTTACAGTTAAAGCCTCATTTTTTCATGTGGTTCTGTGGGTATTGGAATCTGCTGCTGTTCCCATTTCCTTGAAGACTATAGATGGCCTGACTGTGAGCAGACTGTCGGAGATCCATGGAAGAGGGCCGTCTCTGGGCCACATTAGGACTTAATCACTAACATCATCACATGCCTAGAAAGCAACCCAGGTTAGGAGCCATAGAGGTGCATTTGGCCGGCCTCCAGAGGCCGGTGTGCCACTGTGAATAGTGTTTGGTAACTTTTACTGAACTTATTCAATTGCATGAGTCATAAAAGGATGCTTATGGAAAAATCAGAACAAAATAAAGATGAGCCAAAAAGGACAGCCTCCCTGAAAATCCTGTGTTTAGAAATAGTCACATAAATCTTTTGATGTTTGTGCCTCTAATTTATTTCCCTATATGTATACACATGTAAATATATTTTTCTTTCCACAAAAATGTGGTCAGACCACTTATATTAATTTTATTTCAAAATCCATTGTGAATATATTTCTACATCTTAAGTATTTTACATCATTTTTTATGATTATGCATAGTTCATTTGCATGATGGAACTTGATTCCAATTTTTCTTTCTAATAAATCATGCTATGATTTTGTCATTTTCGTAGCTATATGTATATATCTCACTTCTTTAAAAAACATTTTTTTAATGTTTTATTTATTTTTGAGAGAGAGACAGCATGAGCAGGGGTCGGTCAGAGAGAAAGGGAGACACAGAATCTGAAGACAGGCTCCAGGCTCTGAACTAGCTGTCCACACAAAGCCTGACATGGGGCTCGAACCCACTAACCGTGAGATCATGACTTGAGCCAAAGCCAGACACTCAACTGACTGAGCCACCCAGGCGCCCCATCTCACTTCTTTTTTATCCATTCACCTATTGATGGACATTTGGGCTGTTTCTATCGTTAGGCTGTTATAAATAACGCTGCAATAAACATGGGGTGCTTGTATCCCTTTGTATTTGTATTTTTGTAGTTTTTGGTCAAATACCCAGTAGTGCAATTCCTGAATTGTAGAAGAGTTCTATTTTTAATTTTTTGAGGAAACTTCATACTGGTTTCCACAGTGGCTGACCCATTTGGATTCCCACCGACAGTGCCAGAAGGTTGGTTCTTCCCCACATCCTCACCAACACTTACTGTTTCTTGTATTTTTTATTCTATCATTCAAAAAACCATTGTGTGAAGTGATATCTCATTATAGTTTTGATTTGTGTTTCCCTGATGATGAGTAATGTTGACCAACTTTTCATGCGTCTGTTGACCATCTATATGTCTTCTATGGAGAAATTTGTGTCTATTCATGTCTTCTGCCCATTTTCAACTGGATTATTTGTTTTGGGGTGTTGAGTTGGATACTAACCCTTTATCAAATATATCATTTGGAAATATCTTTTCCCATTCCATAGGTTGCCTTTTGATTTGGTCAGTTGTTTCCTTTGCTCTGCTGAAACTTTTTCATTTGATGTAGTCCCAATAATTCATTTTTGCTTTTATTTCCGTTGCCTCAGGAGCCATATCTAGAAAAATGCTGTTATGGCTGATGTCAGAGAGATTACTGCCTATGCTCTCTTCAAGGATTTTATGGTTTCAGGTTTTATTTTTAGGTCTTTAATCCAATTTGAGTTTATTTTTGTGTATGGTGTAAGAAAGCGGTTCAGTTCATTCTTCTGCATGTTGCTGTCCAGTTTTCCCAACACCATCTGTTGAAAATATTGTCTTTTCCCCATTATATATTCATTCCTCCTTTGTCAGAGAGTAATTGACAATATAATTGGGCTTATTTCCGGGGTTTTGGTTCTATTCTGCTGATCTATGTGTCTATTTTTATGCCTGTACCAGACAGTTTAAGTTACTACCTCTTCATGCTATAACTTCAAATCTGGAACTGTGATACCTCCAGTTTTGTTTTTCTTTTTCAAGATTGCTTTGGCTATTCGAGGTCATTTATAGTTTCATACAAATTTTAGGATTTTGCAGCTAAATCTCTATGCCTCTTTGTTTCTTTAATATTCTAGAAGTTTAATTATTGGGTCAAAAATTGCTATGATTCTTATAGGAGTCTGTCTTATATGCCCTGTTGGGTGGCAGAGGACATCTGGGTGACAAAAATGAATGACTAATGCTTCTCAAACCAAATATGACATAGTGGAAAAAAAGAAAGTGGGATATCTGCCCTTTACTCCTTGGGACATTTGTAGGAAATATTCTCTGTTATAGATTTGAAAAGAGGAATTGGGCTCCTCATTTATTTTGTTTGTTCTGAGATCTAAATATTACAAAAAAATGTCCATGCCTGGTCATGCATGAGGGCTACTTTCTTGAGTGACCAGGCATGGACATTTTTCTGAAATGACACTTTCACTGTGCTGTGCATATGCACAGGTCCCTGCTGTAAATGTACGCGCATCTGTAACTGTAGTTACTGGTGGCAAAGGAGGGAGAGAAAGAGCAATCCTCTTAGTTCTTCTCTGTGTTGAGTAGAGATCCATGTTTCTGATACGCTGAGGACAGTTACTGTAAAATGCAGCCTAATAGTGTTTCACTAGAGAATAGAAAATGCTTAGTGACCGTGGAGTGCTTAGAGCAACCTTTCAATCCACTTATCAAAATAGCTTATAATGGAACTCTCATTTCGAGGGAGGTCAAACACTAATAAATATTGAGAAAAGAAAGTTAAAAGGACATCAAGTTAATATTTTACTATCCATTCTTTGATCTTAGAAAGCTTGAAATATTTTCCACACTAATTTTGTGATTTATTGACCCATTCCTGACAATTGGCTTATTGGAACACATACAGATACCTTGCTTTTAAGTACAGCTTCAATTTCTACAATGCTTTATAACACCAACAGATTTTTATGCACTCATTGGCCTCACTTACTGACATTGGCACAGATCTGGAATAGTCTTTGCTGGTTAAGAACTGGAGTATTGTCAGTAAAAAGCAGCTGAAATGTTACTGCTTTTTGGTGTAAATGTTGTAATAACATCTCTTGGTTTTGTTGTATTCCTTTGGGTGGAAAACAGTAAAATATCCTATATTTCATGGACTCTTCCATACTTACCTGTATTCACAATATATTCAGAATCTGACCAGTTTCCCACTTCCATTGCTACCGCTGTGGTCTCTGAGAACAGCCCACAAACATCTTCCCTTCATCCTGGATTATTGTCACAACCTCCTAACTGGTGGCTGCTCTATCTCCACCTGTGCCTCCCTTCAGGGGAGATGCCAGAGGGAGCTTCCAAAATGCAGGTAGATCATGTCACACCCTCCTCACTCAGACTCAGCACCCCTGCCACTGCTTGACCGCCCTCGTCTTCCCCTCCTACCCCGTGCCCCCGTGCTGCCTCTTTGAGAGAAGGATGGAGGACGGAGCTGCTGGAAGATGCTGTCCATGAGCTCCAGGCCCTCCTCTTCATCCCAGCCTTGGTGCCCAGATTCCTTGCCTTCCCCTTTGTTTCCAGGCCACCAACTGTCACTGTAGTTGCCTAAAGTAATCCCATTCACTTGTCCACTAGATTCTCCCTCTCTTAACTATTCCCCTTCTCTCTCTCTCCCTCTGTTTTCCCGTCTACTGGATCCGTTCTTAACAGCCTACTAATAGGCTGTTATTTCTCTCACTTAAAAAATGGGACAAAGCAAAAACGATCAATCAAACAAAAACAACTTTTCTTTCTTCTGTTTTTTTTTTAACAACCCTACCACTTTATTTAGATATATTGACAAATAACATTGTGTAAACTTAAGGTTATACAATGGGATTATTGGATATATATGTGTCTGTCTGTATGGATATACATATATGCGTATGTATATATTTTATTAGAAGATGTGACCAAGAAGTCAATATTAGCATATACATATATATTAAAATGATAACCACAGTAAGATTAATTAATACATCCATGACCTAATGTAGTTGATTCTGTGGGTTTTTGCCATTTAAGATCTATTCTCTTAACAAACCTCAAATATAATACAGTATTATAACCATGGCTACCATGTTGTGTATTTCTGTGAGTTCAATTTTTTTTTAGATTTCATATCTAAATAAGTTCATGAAGTACTTTTATTTCTCTGACTCATCTCAATTAGCATAATGATTTCCTTCTTTGTGGCTGAACACAACTTCTTCATCCATTCGTCTGTCGAGGGACACTTCAGCTCTTTCCGTCATTGGCTATTTTGAATAATGCTGTAAAGAATATGGGGCACACATATCTCTTTGAGATAGTGATTTCATTTTCTTTGGATAGATACCCAGAGGTGGGATTGGATCATATAGTAGCTCTATTTTTAAATGTGTTAGGAACCTCCATCCTGTTTTCCATAACGCCTACACCAATTTGCATTCCTACCAACAGTGCACAAGGGTTCCCTTTTCTCTACATCCTCACCATTGCTTATTCTCTTGTCTTTTTGAAAACAGCCATTCCGACAGGTGCGGGGTGATACGTCATTATGGTTTTCACCAGCACTTCCCTGATGATGGGTGGTGTGGAGCAATTTTTCCTGTGCCTATTGGCCATTTGTGTGTCGTCTTTGGAAAAATGTCTATGCAGGTCTGTTGCTCATTTTAAAATCAGATTATTTGCCTTTCTTTATTCCTCTCTTTGGCAGCGTTTCCCCCTCCCACGACCACTCATTTCTCTGCTCCCTTTTCAGCAAAACGCTTTGCCATTCATTCTTTTCCTCCACTTCTCTCTCTGTTGAATTCCTTGTGGTCAGGCTTTTGTTCCCATCCCTCCACCTAATCCCTTCTAGTCAGGGTCACCAATCACTTCCACAGTGTTGACTCCAAGTCTCCATCCTCAGCCCTCACCTTAGTTGACCTCTCAGCCCCATCTGCTAGTACTGATCACTCACTTCCTCCACCATGAACTATTATCTTCTAGCTACTTCCACAATCTGCACTCTACTAACTCTCCTCCTGCTCTGGTCTCCTGATAGCTGCGACTTGTCTGTCCTTACATCTCACTCCTCTTTCCTCCCCTCACTCAGCATTAGGCATCCTGGCATCTTCAACCATCTCAGGTGCATCTCAGAGCCTTTGCATTTCTGTTCCTTCTATCACAGATGCTCTTCTCATGGGTATCTGCAGAATCTCTACCCCTCTCTTCCTTCAGGTATTGGCTCACATGTCACCAGTACCACCTATGTCCTTTCCCTGCCCCCTTATCTTTTTTTTTTTGAATTTAAATGCTTATTTATTTTTGAGTGAGAAAGAGAGAAAGACAGAGTGTGAGCAAGGGAGGGAGGGGCAGAAAGAGAGAGGGAAGAATCCTAAGCAAGACTTCAGGCTCCGAGCTATCAGCACAGCTCCTGACACAGGGCTCAAACCTGTGGACTGCGAGATCATGACCTGGGCTGAAGTTGGACATTTAACTGACTGAGCCACCCAGGAGCCCCTCCCCCACCTCTTATCTTCATAGTACATCATCTGGCTTATTATTTTCCTTGTTTTATTTGTGTCAGTCTCCACCCACTAGCTTGTGAGCTCCGTGGTGGGTCAGAACATCTATCATGTTCTTTACCATATCCCCAGTGCCTACAATGGTACCTGGTACATGATAGGTATTCAGTAAATATTTGTTGAATGAAGGAAAGGAGGAAGGAATGGTGGATATTCTCATTATTTGTAGCAATATACTTGGAGAAAGACACTACAGTAGAACCACTTGAGTCTCTTACATTAGAGGATTGTTAAAAGATTCCCAGTTTTCTTCTAGTTATTTGAATTAGGGGGGAAAAGGGTGTTTGGGAAGGCAGAGTGCCTTTCTTGTTTTGCCAGCCTTCCTGTCTACACAGAAACACTTCCTCAGAACTCTAAATTCCAACTATAATCCTTAGAGTCTGTCTTGTAAGCACAAGCCATTTTTGTGCCAAACGGCATGACAAGGGCAGAATCAGAGAAAAGAGCTCAGAGTTTGCCTTACGGTGGCTTATTTTGATTCAGAGGCACTAGAAGTGTAGGTTGAGACGCTGCTGGAAATGTAGAGGATCCCTCCTGCCTGTCTGGGTGCCTCCCAGCAGGTAAAGACCTCACAGTTTGCCAGCTGACGTCACGGATACACATGAGCACATAGGTATACATGGGACATGCCTGGCACTCTCTCCACTCCCTGCCTTTTTTCAGATTTTTCCCTCCTTTCTTCCAAAATCCCTCCTCCTCTATTTCTGCTTCCCGAAGTTCTATTCCTATCAAGGCCCTCGCACAAACATAGACTCGTCTATGAAGCCTTTCCTCCAGATCCTTGCCAGTCAGCGTGGACCACCCCCCCTTCCTTAGAACAGCAAGCTCCAGGGTGAACACACACACACACACACACACACACACACACACACACAGTTATAATGCACAGACACACACACAGACATGTACACCAAATGTAAGCTCATTGAAGTCAGGGATTGCAGGGGTTTTTTCCCTGATATTTTTAACATCTAGAAAATGCCTTGGACAACTAAGGCACTCAATGTAATTAGAATTATAATCAAATGGACACAGCCCCTTTTTCATCAGATAAAAATTTCATTCTTAAAAATGCCCCCCCTTCTGGTTATTTTCCTTTTTCTCCTGTTTTGTGTTTGTTTAGATATTATAGGCATTTTTTAATGTTTGTTTATTTTGAGGGAGAGAAAGAGAGCATGAACAGGGGAGGGGCAGAAAGACAGAGAGACAGAGGATCCGAAGCAGGCTCTACACCTGGCTCAATGCTGGGCTCCAACTTCTGAACTGCAAGATCATGACCTGAACTGAAGTCGGACGCTTAACTTAACCAACTGAGCCACCCAGGTGCCTCTATTTAGATATTATGAGGAGAAAGCACTTGTACACAACAAAACCTCCTACTTAAGGCAGGCGTAATTGCAGTCCTTGCCCAGCACCGCGTGCTTGTCCAGGTGCCCTCAGGTGTGTCTGCAGACAGAGGCAACTCTTATATGGCAGAGGAAGAAACAGGTTAAGCAACTCACATGAGATTGTTTTGCAACACAAAGCTGGATTTCAGCTTCTCTTCTGAAAGGCTAGTCCAAGGGCCTAAGGATGATTTGGCCTTGATACCGTGCCTGTTCTTTATCAGAAACTACACAAGTGTAAGTGTCAGGAGTCTAGAAAGGTATATAAAACCACGAGACCATCCATTCATGGTTATTGAGGCTTTCCTACCAATGTTTCACCTGACAGCATAGATGAAGCCCGTGATACTCCACGTCTTCCTATGTGTTAGTAAGATCAGGAGAAGTGAACACCTGAGAAGGAGATTATTGACTAATGCAGATCTGGCCTGTGGCATGAGTGCCCTTGCCAGCAGAAAGGATTAGGCAAATTAGCAAAGGGCCTTGAGCCAACAGGGTCTTGTGGGAGGCCTTGCTGATGTCTGAGATGTTGGGCTCTGGGTCCCAGAGGAGGAAAACATGACATGGTCTTGGCGGAGCTGTCAATGGGCACCACATGCTAGACATAGTCTGTGTTCAGGGTGCAGGGCTAAGAAGCTCAAAGCCAGGACAATCCCAGAAAGGGAAGGTGAATGTTTAGTCATCTTTTTAAGAATCTAGATTTAGCAAATGTATTTTATTAAAAATATGCTAAAATGCTCTGCTTGTAACGATCCCTAACTTGTCTGTTTGCGAGTGCTATGGGGTAAAACAGAGAGCTGTTGGATACTGCAAAGGGAGAAAAAAGGACCTTCAAGAGAGTATTTGCCTAACAGTCTTTGCTGGCTTTGACCAGGATATTTGCATATTATAGGGCTCGGTTCCTTTCCACTGTATACTTTAAAAAATTTCTTCCTTCTAATGGCTTATGCTCACTCCATTGAAGTAAGGAAGGACAAAAGAAGTAAAGTGCTCTGAATCCATCTAGCAGTACAAAGAGGCATCATGGAAGCCAGATATTTAATGAATTTCGTATGGATTGCCTTGCAGGGGTAAAGAGCAGCTTATGACAAGTAAACCCTCCTTGGGATACTTTGCCACTCGCCTGATTCCGTGCACAAAGTTATCTCAATGACAGGATCTTGGCTGATGGTGAGATTTGCACTTGGGAACAAGGCAAATCCAGGCAGATGCACTGTTCATGGCTCCTCTGGATTAAGAAGGAGAATCTGTTCTCAACAACAGTACTCGTAGTGATCCGTGGTGATTTCTGATGTCACGAGAGAACACACACTAGTGCTTCATCTGAAGTCTTGTTCATCTTAATGATCCTCATTAATCAAGACATTCCTGAGTTTGTGGGTAGTGCTGTCTGGAGATGGTCGCAAAGGGTGGACAGTCAGGCCGAGCCTCATTTTTGTGAATGCTTTATGTTTTTCCACCCCTTTCAGAAATCCCTGGTCATCTCATACAGCAACCCTGGGTTTCCCTACCTCTTTGTTTCGTTTTGCTCATTCGTCAAATGGGGATGGAGATGTCACCTCTTTCAGAAATCTTGCAATAATAGATAATAGATTTGGAAAGCACAACATGCCCTCCGTGTATTATTTTTTTAGTATTGCACATAACTCAAAACTCTGACTTTTTATAAGAGTAATACAATTATGAAACAAGGTTACTGATATAGCCTGGTATCCCATGATCGTTCCTACATTTCCACTGAGCTTTTATTTGATAGGAGGCACGGGGGACTGAGACATAAACACAGATAACTGACACATGGGGTGGAAAGTGACAAGCATTTTAAGAGACACATCAATAACTCTCCATGAGAGTTCAGCTGAACACTTGAGTGTCCAAGAAGGAGAAACAGGGAAGACAGAGAAAATAGCATGGAGCAAAGATTTGGAGGCAGGAACCTAGAGGGAACCCAGAAGGAGTAGACTTCATTACAATCCAGAGGGCATGAAAGACAAGCGCACAAGTTAGAGTAGGAAAAAAAGATTGGAGTCAGATTATAGAACCTTTTCCATGTCAAGCTAAGGAGTGTGGACTTTAGAGAAGACGCCACGGTAGGCAGTGATGAGGGAGACTGGAGACAACACACTAAACAAAAGTGGGTGATGTGTTGAACTAGGGACTTCAGAAAGGGGGAAGGAGAGTGAGGCAAGATATACCCTGAAAAGAGAAGAGATAGGAGCTAGCCATTGATGAAGTAGAGAAACAAAGCCGAGCTGGTGAGAGGAGGTTGGGAGAAGGTGAGGCAGTTCATTAAAGCATGAGGTGTTGCCGGAGCCTTTGACAGCTGACTTTAGAATGGACAAATCTTGGAAAAAGTATTGTCCGTTTATATTCTTTCTCCATTTTGAGTGATGCTCTTTTCTACATTCAAATATGCTCAGAAGAGCCAAAGATACAGCATAACACTTCGAGCCAACCAAATAAGATGATGAGTCAAATTGGCCAAGTCTTAAAAAAAGAAAGTGGTGATTCATTTTTCAGACTTGAACAATTTCGTGTTTTCAAAAACTCCCCAACGTGAAATTCTGAAGTCAATAAATTGACAGGTGATCATTTGAATAACAAAAGTATATTTTTCAAAAGCTTAAGATGGTGAATTTCTTAGATATCTTTTGTGAAAAACAAATTTTTATTACTGACTCTCTGCTAAACTGTACGTCTGTAGGTGAGTCTCTTAAAAAAGGACAGTTTCAGTGGCTGGTTTGGAACAGATCAGCGGCCTTACACTTGTGGTCCTCCAGCCTTATCAGCCCTTCCTCAGGGCTCCTCTGGCTTTGTCCCTGTTCCCCAAAGGGAACCTCTGGTGCTGCATGTGGTATGACAGTGTTTCACCTCCCAGCCCTTAAAGTGACCTGCTCCCGAGTAGCTAAGTTCTCAGACAGTTTCAAGAAAGGTGGTGGAAATATATTTTTAAGTTTGAATTTTTATCAGTGTGTGCCCTAGACAGAAAACATATTTGACTTACTCGAAGAGGAAGAAGACAACGCTACAGTTGTGATGATAATAAGCACTTCTTCCTATGCAGTGCATTAAAATTCATTCTCCTGTTCTCACTTGGCTGCAGTCCTTTGAGATTAAGTAGGACAAGTAGGAGGATTCATAGACTGTGCCTGAGATGAGATGGGAAGAGCAAGTCTAAGTGCTCTGCCCAAGGTCACCTGGTAAAGCTAGTGTTCACTGCCCAGGTCCAGATCTGCAGCCTTCCCAATGTGTCATGTGGCCCTTTCAGAGCAAGGATGAGGGGAGCCCTGGGCAGGGTCCAGATCAGCTGGAGTGCAGGATCGGGAGCACCTGAGAGCTCTCAGGAGGGACTGCTCCACTGTGATCCCAACTGAATAAAAAATGGACCTTATTTATTTATTTATACATCCAAGTGAGTTAGCATATAGTGCAACAATGATTTCAAGAGTAGATTCCTTCATGACCCTTATGCATTTAGCCCATCCCCCCCTCCCAGAATTCCTCCAGTAACCTTCTGTTCTCCATATTTAAGAGTCTCTTATGTTTTTGTCCCCCTTCCTGTTTTTACATTATTTTTGCTTCCTTTCCCTTATGTTTATCTGTTTTGTATCTTTAAGTCCTCATATAAGTGAAGTCATCTGGTATTTGTCTTTCTCTAATTTTGCTTAGCATAATACCCTCCAGTTCCATCCACATAGGGCAAGATTCCATTCTTTCTGATTGGTAAGTAATAGTCCATTGTGTGTATATATATATGTATATATATATGTATATGTATATATATATATAGACATATATATAGACATATATATAGACATATACACACACACACACACACACACACACACACACATATACACATACACACACCACATCTTCTTTATCCAGTCATCCGTTGATGGATATTTGGGCTCTTTCCATACTTTGGCTATTGTCGATAGTGCTGCTAAAAACATTGGGGTGCATGTGCCCCTTTGAAATAGCACATCTGTATCCAAAAATATGGACCTCCTCTTGAGAGCAGGAGTGAGTGTGCCACACTGGAATCCCAACTGAATCCAAAATCCTCCTTTTGAGAGCAAGCTCCAAATGGACCTCCAGACTGATGAGGTCTTCAGTCAGAAGGGAGTTCTGTGTTTCCAGGGAGCCCTGGGCTTCCTCCCATCTGGGTCAGACTCTTCGGGACCTGTCTCCCACCTGTCGCCATGCCCCAGCTAAGTGCGGGGTGTGAAGAGGCAGCAGGCGTGCTTCTGGGTTATGTTAGCTCCCTAGGGCTGCTCTATAAGAGGGTGGCTTCAAACAACAAAATGTATTCCCTTGAAGTTCTGGAGGCTGGAAGCCCTCTGGCAGCAATGGGAGCGTGCTCCCTCCAAGGGCCCTCGAGAACAAAGCTCCCTTGTCTCTTCTATTTTCTAACAGCCATGACCTTCCTTGTCTTTTAGCTTGCTTCACTCCGATTTCCGCCTCTGTATTCACAGGGTGTTCTTCCCTGTGAATCTCTGTCTCTGTCTTCTCTTCTTACAAGATTACCAGTCGTTGGATGGAGGGCCCATCCTAATCCAATATGACTTCGTCCTAATTAGTTATATATGAAAACACCCTGTTTCTAGGTAACATCACATTCTGAGGCTCCAGGTGGACTTTAATTTTAAGGGCAACACTGTCCCACACACCACAGTGGCCAAATATAGGCTCTGGGACCAGTGTGATTAGATCCCTGTCCCATCCCTCTTCAGGTCTGCCCAGGTTTGGGGGGCCTCACCCAGTACCCTCATCAGGGGCAGAAGGCCATGACACTGCTGTCATGTGTTGATGCTGACATCTATTTTCTGGTCCCCAGTCATCTAGTCCCTGGAGTTTTCGCTGTGTTGGCCCATATTCTCGACAGGAAGACACCTTCAGGTC
>NC_043701.1:45894518-46048292 GCF_006229205.1 Suricata suricatta | reverse complement strand
TGCAGAGCCCTCAGCCACCCTCCTAATTTGTCTGCCCCTTCTCCACTCCCAGTGCCAAACCATGTGCTCGTCCCTTCCCCCCCATCACCATATTTATAGTGACTCAGGGGATGAAAACATGTCTTCTCAGATGACTGAGTTTTCTCTCTTGCTCCTCCTTTCCCTTCCCTTTGTCACTGTCCTTTCTTGGCTTAGCACACGCTAGCGCTAGGATATACGGTGGGCAGAGAGGCAGAACGCCTAATCCAAGGCTACGTCTCCTACATGGATTCCTTGCAGGGCTCTAAGGAGAGATGCTATGTCTGTACTGAGCTCCTTTGCTGTGAAGACTGGGCTGCTGCCTGTCTCCTGGAGGAAGGCAAGCCTTGCCTGGTTCATCGGCACTGTCCTGCCCCGGGCATGGCTCCCAACCGGCCAGGCTCTGTGAACACAGCAGAGTGCGGGGCCTGAGTGCCGATTCTTGGGATCCCTGGCCAAGCGAGATGCTCCCTACTTCAAATGGGTTTCTCCCACTCCCTTTCGTCCCCTATGGGGCAGGCACCCAGGCATTGCCAGGGTGGAGGGACCAAAGACTTATACTTGGAGTAATTTCTGTGAAGAGTACAATCAACTACCTCATATTTATTTCCGTTTCTTTCCCTCATTCCGACATTAGTGTGTGGCTGAAATACACTAAATGAACACTAAAATCAAGGATGTGTGCAAAGATGCATCCACAGGAATGTTCATTAATAGAAAAAAAAATGGAAGCAACTTAAATGTTCACATAAGGAAGTATATAAAAATAAATTATGATACATCCATATAGCAAAATACTGAAAATCGTTAAAATTGATCATGTAGAAGAATATTAAATGACATGTAATCATGTTCACATTTAATTGTTAAAAAATCAGGCTATAAAGCAGCGGACACCACATGATCTCATTTTTGCGATTAAAAAACTTTTTTAATGTGTAATATATAAACAGTGTGAAGGATAAAGACCAAATTGGGGTGGTTCTTGTAGTAAATGGGATAACAGGTGAAGTTTTCTTTTATTCTTCATGACCAATGGTTTTTTAAAATCTTATATAATGAACACGTATGTCTTTTGAAAAAGGACATAAAAATCTAAAATGTTATTTCACAAATTAGACGACTAAATCCCCAAATAAATACTTGTTTGTAAAAATGACTCTTGATGAAAGACGAAAGAATAAAACAAACCATCGAAGTGAAATACAAAGCCCAACATCCTGATTTCTGTCTCTATTCCCCGACCTCTTCCTTGACCTTCTCTCTCCCTTTCCATCCCCCCCTACATGGAGCAGATGACTGAAGTGCCCCGTCTCCACCCCTCCCTCAGTTCCCATCACCATCGCCTTAGTTTAGCGCCAGGTCATTTTTTTTCTTTTACATTTATTTATTTTTGATAGACAGAGTGAGACAGAACATGAGTGGAGGAGGGGCAGAGAGAGAGAGGAGGACACAGAATCCGAGGCAGGCTCCAGGCTCTGAGCAAGCATTCAGCACAGAGCCTGATGCGGGGCTTGAAACAGAAAACTGTGAGATCATGACCTGAGCTGAAGTCGGACAGTTAACCATCTGAGCCACCCAGGCGCCTCCAGGACTGGGTCATCTTCTGATGGGACTTCTTGCCTCCAGATGCTTGCATCCATGTGGACCAAGCTGTTCTGTACTCTGATAACCTAGCAAATGGGGAGCCATATTAGGAGACTCAGCCCAAAGGTCATGTTTCCTCTTGGAGTCTTTCCCCAGATTCTGTTCCCAGAATCGATCTTTCTTTACACCCCACTCTTGGTTCTGATGTTTTAAATGTCTATTGACTGCTTTATTTTTTATAAATCAGTTTACTGAGGTCTGATGAATGTGCAAAAAGCTGCAGGAGATTAATGTATACAACTTGAAGAATTTGGGGATAGGTACATCCTGGTAAAATCATCACCACCATCAAGGCCATAATCCCATCCCAAAGTTTCCTCTTGCCCCCTTTGTCGCTATTTTTTACACTTGCATGTCTTGGCATTTCTTTTGTATCAGGTACATCATAGTTCCCCCATAGTAATTAATGCAATCCTTGCAACATCCCTATGAGGGTTAAAGCCCACTTTACAAGTGAGAAAAAAACTGAGGCACAGAGAGATTAATTAACGTGTCCAAGGCATCACAAGTAGAAACTGGCAAGAATGGGGTAAAACCCAGGTACTGTGGCTCCAACATCTCTAGGCTTAACTTATTTATGTGCTGCTGCTTCTCTGTCTCCCCCTACCATGTTGTGGAGTCAGGAACCATGTTTTATTAGGTTTCTTTTCTTTTATTCTTTTTTAAGTAAACTCTGTGCCCAACCTGGGGCTTGAAACTCACAACCACAAGATCAAGAGTCTCATGCTCTACCAACTGAAGCCAGCCAGGCACCAGAATTTTAAGTCTATTTTTTTTTTAATTATTCAGTGCTCATCAAGGTAAGTGTACTCTGAATCCCCTTTATCTATTTCCCCATCCTTCTACCCCCTCCCCTCTGACAACCACCAATTTGTTCTCTGTACTTCTTTTTTGTTCTTCGGTCATTTGTTTTGTTTCTTAATTACATATGTAAGTGAAATCATATGGTATTTGTCTTTTTCTGTCTGACTTATTTCACTTAGCATAATTCCCTCTAGGTCCATCCACGTTGTTACAAATGACAAGCTCTCATTCTTTTTTATTGCTGAATAATATTCCATTATATATATCTTACACCTTTATCCATTCATCTATCATCGGACATTTGGGTTGCTTCCATGTCTTGGCCATTGTCAGTAATGTTGCAATAAATACAGGGATGCATGTATCTTTTCAAATTAGTGTTTTCATTTTCTTTGGGTAAATAGTCAAGAGTGAGATTACTGGAGGGGCACCTGGGTGGCTCAGTTGGTTAAGTCTCCGGCTTCAGCTCAGGTCAGATCTCACGTCTGTGGGTTCGAGCCCCGCGTCAGGCTCTGTGCAGACAGCTAGTTCAGAGCCTGGAGCCTGCTTCGGTTCTGTGTCTCCTTCTCTCTGCCCTTCCCCCTCTCATGCTCTGTCTCTCTCTGTATCAAAAATAAATAAAACATTTAAAAAAAAAAAGAGTGAGATTACTGGATCACATGGTAATTCTATTTTTAATTTTTTGAGGAAACTCCATACTATTTTGCACAGTGGCTGGACTGCTTTTCATTCTCACCAGCAGTGCATGAGGATTCTTTTTCTCCACATCCTCACCAACACGTGTTATTTCTTGTCTTTTTTATTTTAGCCATTCTGACCTATGCAGTTTTGATTTGCAGTTCCCTGAGGATGAGTGATGTTGACCATCTTTTCATGTGTCTCTTGGCCATCTGCATATCTCCTTTGGAAAGACATCTATTTAGGTCCTCTGCCCATTTTAAATAGGATTATTTGTTTGCTAGTTTGTTTTTGGTGTTGAACTGTATAA
Source organism: Suricata suricatta (assembly GCF_006229205.1). Taxonomy (NCBI): domain Eukaryota; kingdom Metazoa; phylum Chordata; class Mammalia; order Carnivora; family Herpestidae; genus Suricata; species Suricata suricatta. Next base: position 46,044,835 of record NC_043701.1, on the reverse strand, counting down.
ATTTTTTAATGTATTTTGGATATTAACCCCTGATTGGGTATATCATTTGGAAATATCTTCTCCCACTTCTATTTTGTTCACAGTTACCTTCCCTGTGCAAAACCTTTTATCATATTTTAAATGTATCTTTATTTCTTTGATGCTAAGCCCAGGGCTGGCCTATAGTGATCTCATAATAAATACTGGTTGAATGACCATTTATGCAACAAGTGTGTATTGAATATCCACCATATGTCAGGCATTGTTTTAAGCACCTGAAATGCACAGATAAGAAAATAGATCAAGATCCCTGCCCTCTGTGGAGGATAGACGGTGACTTAGATTTTAGTATAAATGTCAAGGGCAAGTTGGGTATTGCCAACTTGATTTGAGTATTATTTACATGACATTTTTACTTCTTCTGTGACTATGTTTCACTAGGGCCCATTTTAAATTGGGGGCATAATGTGTGACAACTATAGTGCTAGATATTAATGCAAACCCTCCTTTGTCATATTAGAGCTCTGCACCCAGATGTAAGCGATCTGTCAGTGGTCAAATCATGACTGCCTGGTGCTTCAGATGCTTTGAAACATATTTTTTGAAACTTCAATGCATATCTGAAAATAACACCTTTCTGTCATTTCTTTATGTTCTCCTTTCTTGCTCATCATTATTACTTTTTTTCTGCTGTTTTGCTCTTATTCTCTTGTGAAACTGTCTCATTGTGCCCTGCTGCTTTCTTCCTTACTCTGCCTTCTCTGCTTACTTTCCTTTTCCCTCTACCATGCCAAATTTGTATTTGTGAACAGTGGGGCAAAACTCATACAGAAAATAAGATTTACTTTTTCAACCTGAAGGGGAAACGTGACAAAGAATTAATCTGACCAAAATTTGTGTCACCAAAGGTTGTAGATTTCATTCTAGAGGTAGAAGAAAGAAGAGAGACTAACTTTAGCAATCAGAGCAACCTCACAGGGTAGAGATTATTTCCATTTTATTAATAACAAAGCAGAGTTTCAAGGGGATTAATTGTCTATAAAAATCATGTAGAGAAGTACATTCTACAATATAATGCTTACCACCTTCTATAGAGGGAATTCAGGGAAAAAAATTTGCTTCTCCTGTTTGAAGAATGCATTTTTCTAGGGTTTCATTTATTAAAATGTAATTGAGGCATTAAGGAACCCAGACTATTCCCAAATAATGGCATTACTTTAAAACAAATGGAGTCTTACAGGAATAGAGATAACCTATTATACTTGCAAAACACTAGTTTAAAAATGTACCACGAGAATATGCTATTTCTTCATTTTTCCCTCCCCAGACTCCAATCTCCACAAATGGAAATTACTCATTCCTTAGATCCCATGTTAAATTCTAATGGCCGTAGTCGACTACAGAAAGCTTCTGCTTTTATCAATAGTTTCCCTTTATGTTGAGTAACTGGACAGCCCAGATTTCCAGAACATTATCTTTTGCAGACATTCTTTTTGTCAACCTCTGTTCCAAAAACATGATCAGTGTCTTTAACCATTTGCAGCTAGATTTGAGCCTCATGAAATCAGTTCACAGGTCACTAATGACCTGCTCACTGCCAAGGCCAAGCCTTTCTCTCAGCCCTCGTGCTCCTCAGCCTTCCTGACATTTATTCAGTTGCTGGATTAATGCTTACATTCAGGTTTTTTCCCAGACACAAATTATCACATCTTAAGGGTTGGAGGAGAAGGACGCAAGGCCCTAACCTCTAAGTTAGTGGATGGAACCCAAGCTGGAAGGACTCCCATGAAATAGAGGAACCGCGGGATAGTGAGAAAATCTTTACAGAACGGGCGGGGCAAATGGGTTGTTGGCTAAGTCCCCAGAGTGTCAGTTGCCTCTCAGAGAAGTCCCCGATCTGAGGCCTCACTGTCCCCGTTAGTGCTCGGCTGAGCACTGTGCTGACTGTAGAGCTGGGCGCTTCATCATACAGAGTGATGCTACAATCTGGGAAAGCGTGCATTTCGAGAAGTTCAGTCGTTAAGACCATGGTACTTAGCCAAGCCAGGGAACAGAGATTAAGCCTTCTAAACACAAAATCATTCATTCTTATGATGCTCCACTTGGGAACATTTCTCCCAGAAACTTTTGTTTATACCTGATTCTTGATCGCTTCCTTCTCTCCCCTCGGCTGTCTATATCCATGCCCTTCTATCCTCTAGGGCACAATGGAGATCTTAGGTACTTTATGGGGCATAACTCACTGTGGGTGTTTATCATTTTTAGAAATTATTCATAATGTGAGAGCTTCTCGGAGTTACATCATCTCAACATTCTGTCCAAGGGGTGCCATTTGCTATTCGATTATGAAGTCATTCTGCACAGTGTCTTCTGGGAATCCTTTTTCATCTTCTATCCCTAGCTCTTGTTAATATATAAGCTAATTTTAATATTATCCATGGGCAATATGATCCAGCAGTTGCATTTCTAGGTATGTATCCAAAATAATTTAAAGCAGAATCTCAAAGGGATATTTGTACACCCATGTTTATAGCAGCATCCTAAACAACAGCCAAAATGTGGAAGCAGCTGAAGGATCCATGGACAGATGAATTGATAAAAGGTATTATGTACAGACACTAGTACTGTGCAGCCTTTAAAAGGAAGGATATTCTTTTTTTTTATTTTTTAAAGTTTATTTATTTTTGAGAGAGAGAGTGTGTGAATAGGGGAGGAGCAGAGAGAGAGAGAGAGAGAGAGAGAGAGCGCGCGCACGAGAGTCTCCATGCTGTCCATGCAGAGTCCTATCTGGGGCTTGAACTCACAAACCATGAGATTATGACCTGAGTTGAAATCCAGTCAGACACTTAACATACTGAGCCACCCAGGCACCCCTAAAAATTTAGAAGGATATTTTAACACATGCTACAACACAGATGAATTCAAGGACATTGTGCTGAGTGAGACAGGCCAGTCACCAAAAGACAAACACTGTATTATTATACTTATATGAGGTACCTAGGTAGTCAGATTCACAGATACATACTGTAGAATGGTGATTGCCAGGGGCTGGAGAAGGGGAAAAACAGGGAGTTGTTTAATAGGTACCGAGTTTCAGTTTTTCAAGATGAAAAGAATTCTGGAAATCGGTTATACAATAATGTACCTAATACCACTGTACTGTATATATACAAATGGTTAAGATGGTAAATTCATGTTATGTGTATTTTATTTTATTTTTTAATGTTTTATTTATTTTTTGAGAGAGAGAGAGAGAGTGAGTGAGTCAGACAGCATGAGCATGGGAGGATCAGAGAAAGGAGGAGACACAGAATCTGAAGACAAGCTCCAGGCTCAGAGCTAGCTGTCAGCACAGAGCCTGACATGGGGCTCAAGCCCACAAATGTGAGATCATGACCTGAGCCAAAGCCGGATGCTTAACCAACTGAGCTACCCAGGTGCCCCTTCACACGATTAAAAATAGAACACAATTTAAAAAGTATTAACCTAGGAAGAGTAATTGGAAAGTTACATCACCAATAGCAAAATTCTAATAATTCACTTCCAACGAATATTTCTCAGTGATTACTCTATATGATACACCTGAGCTGGGAGCCAAGAAGGATAATGAAGCTGAATACCATGTGGTTCTTGTCCCCAAGGAGATGTCGGTGTGGTCTGCAGAATGTGATATGCACAAAATATTAATTGACTGAAAATGCTAAGAAGTGGAAATTCATGTTAGATCCAAGATAGAGCATTTGAGATGACCATTTAATTTTTTTTAACTTATTTATTTTGAGAGAGAGAGAGAGAACAAATGGGAGAAGGGCAGAGAGAGCGAGGGAGAGAGAGAGAGCACCCCCAAGCTGACAACACACTCAACTCAGAACCCGATGACGGGTTTGATCTCATGACTGCGAGATCACAACCTGAGCTGATATCAAGAGCCAGACGCTTAACTGACTGAGCCGCCCAGGAATCCTGAGAGATGACCATTTAACGTGAAATGAGAAGTGTAGCTCGGAATCTAAAGCCAAAAACAATTTTTAAAATTCCCTGCACTTGCATTGAAGAGTGAATACTTAAGACTTTACTGCCCTTTATTTTTCTGCATTCTAATAAACTGTTCTGAGATAGAGTAATTCTGGGCATCCCCACCATAAAGCATCACTTGATTAAAACAATGCTGTGGGCTTACACGGGCACGATAGTTCTAAGTACCTCCAAAACCCTCAGAGCCAATTCCGATTTTAAATCCCAGCTTTCTCAGTAAAGAAGAGTCACCTCTACAGTAACTTAGCAGTCAATGGTGAAAATGTACCATTTCCCCTATTCTTAGGGAATGACGATTTTTATCATATGCCTAGAAAACAAAACCATAGACTAATTTCTACTCACAAACAAGTATAGTAGATGAGCTACTTCATACCCTGTGTGGTTCAGATTCAAGAAACCTTTCATAGTTCTGAAATGCTTTACTTTGTAACACGTATGTCCAAAAGAGAGCGTGTGTCAAAATTGCCTGGCAGAGCCTGCTCCGTTTCGCCAGCTCCTTCTCAGCTTTGGCAGGCTCGCCCCTAAATTGCAGGTTCCCTCGCATATGATCCTGGAAAGCAGATTGCTGAATCATAAGAGTCCTAACTTCAGGCAGAAGGTGAAAATGATTCCTTCAGGGAGTAATGTACATGTACAACCTACAGAATTAAGCTGATAAGCAATGACATTGCATTAGGAGATTACAATAATAGGATCACTTTAAATTAAGATCCCTGAATGAATAAAATAAACCTATTACTCTGAGGTTCACCTCAGCCTTGTAAAATGCCTAGCACATCAGAGGTTCTGGAAACGTGTCAAACAGATGACATAAAAATGGGGTATTCTCATAATGCAGTGATGTGTTTGAGGGTTATCACATATGATTCATTTTTTTTCATTTAACAAATATTTATTGACCTCTGTGGACACTATTCTAGGTGATATAGGGGTGAATAAAAGAAATAAGTCTTCATCCTTAGGAATCTTCCCTTCTAAAGGGGAGACAGATGATTCAAAGAGATTTGTCAGAATGCTAAAAATGAAGAGGTAAAACAGAAAGGGATTTCTGAAACATCAAGGTGGGTGTTGAAATTTTAGATAGGACAGACCATATGTGAATTATGAAATTTCTAAAAATTGGAGCATTTAAAAGATTATAGTATGTAATACCAGTCAGTCAGTACTGTGCAAAAGCCATTTGTGGGGTAGTGAGGAAAACTGGCTTCTAAGCCTTGTCTTGTCCCCCATTGATTGAGCAAGTTATTTCCTCTTCTGGATTCAGGACACAGCTATCCAATGTGCAAACTGGACATGAGAGCCCCTAATCTCTTCGAGCTCTGACATTCTCTGAGTCTTAATATTTCCTTGATGATCTTTCAGTTCCCTCGAGTTGTCAATATGAAAACCAACTACTACTGAAGACATTTTATTTGAACTTTCTGGCCATTCCAATTGCCATACATGTAATGCATGATGAAATCAGGTTGCTATGATTTGGATCTTTGTGTCCCCCCAAAATTCACATATTGGAATCCTAATACCAATGTGACGGTATTAGGAGCCGATGTGACACGACCTTTGGGAGATCATTAGGTCATGAGGGTGGGAACTTCATGGATGGGACTAATATGCCTGAAAAAGTGATCCCACAGAGCTCCTAGTCCCGTTTGGCCATGTGAGGCTATAGCAGGAAGTCTGTGACCCCCACTCGGCCAGACTGGCACCTTGAGGTGGGACTTCCAGTCTTCAGAACTAAGAAAGATAAATTTTTGTTGTTTATAAGTAACTCAACCTGTGGCATTTTGTTAGAGCTGCGTGAACAAAGACAGATGTTATACATTAACAGTTATAAAACTGCCATAATTTTGTGATCCTTTTCTTCCGTAATTTCAGGGAAGGCAATTTGATTCTCTTTGTTGGGAATAAATATAGAAAGAGAGCAATTTCTATAGCATGAGTTGATTATAGTGCATTTTACTACAATTTAGTAGTGAAAAAGCCTAGTTGGAACCACATACTCACTATGACACCTATTTTTCTGACACCTTTCAATATCCTTAGACACTGTCAGAGGAGACAATTATCCAAAAGGCTGAGATTACTTGGTTAAACCAGCCCACATGCTATGGATCTGTGACTTCTTTATACTAAAAGCCAGTTTCCAGGCAAAGTCGAATGTAGCCAGGGCCACTGTCCCAGTGTGATCCCTAACTTTATTGAAATCATACAGAGAAATGTTATTTAAGTTTTTATTTTTTATTTTTGAAAGAGAGAGCGTGAGTGAGTGAGCGTAATCTGGGGAGGGGCAGAGAGAGGGGGAAACCCAGAATGTGAAGCAGGCTCCAGGTTCTGAGCTGTCAGCACAGAGCCCGACGTAGGGCTCAAACTCACAAACCATGAGATCATGACCTGGGCTGAAATCGGGTGCTTAACCCACTCAGCCACCCAGGTGCCCCCAAAAGAAATGTGATTTTTGCCACAAGGTTTGGAGTATACTTTCAACTTGCCAGAGCAGGTAGCTCAGTTTTCTTGGAGTATAGCGTCCCTCCAAATACCCTTGTGTATTCTACCTCTTCTTTTTCTTCTTTTGCGGGGAGTGGGATTTAGGGTTGGGGGGACAATCATGTGGTCCCTGGGGTTTGTAAAAAATGATTTGCTCAGCTGATAAAAAATGTTTTGTTGCTATAAAGAGGGGTGTAGGTAGCTTGAAAATAGGTTTCGATTTGGGCATTGTACTTGAGTTCTGGGAAAACAGACTGTTCTTTTGAATTTTTAAACAATAATAATGTGTTTAAGACATTTGCACAATTGTGATAAGTAACACATCTTGATAAGGAAGCTTGCATTGGCACAGGAGTTATAGAAGGACCACTACACAGATAATGAGCACAGTTATGTTTAAATTAAGTGGCCACTAAGGGATAGGAGTAAGTAGGGAAGGAGGAAGTAATTGAAGCAACAAATAGTCTAAGGCATACAAATGGAAATGTGGGTAAACTGCACATTTCAAAGTCACTTGGTGCTGGGGGCGCCTGGGGGGCTCAGTCAGTTAAGTGTCTGACTTCAGCTCAGGTTATGATCTCACAGTTTGTGGGTTTGAGCCATGCATCAAACTCTGTGCTGACAGCTCAGAGTCTGGAGCCTGCTTTGGATTCTGTGTCTCCTTCTCTCTCTACCCCTCCCCTGCTCTGTCTCTGTCTCTCTCTTTCTCTCTCTCAAAAATAAATAAGCATTAAAGTAAATAGACGTTGTTTGGTGCCATAAACAGTTTTATTAATTCTCTAAAGTTTTGAATAGGTGCAAGTAATGAGTTAATGAAATGACCATGGAAATAAATCAACAACCGGATCAAAACTAAGGAAGGAATCTCTTTGTGCATGCCATTTTGCGTCCAAAGGGTATTGCCCAGATTCTTGCTACTCTAAATGTGGTCCGAGGACCAGCAGTATTCAGCGTCCTGGGTGCGTGATAGAAATGGAGACCTCCAGTCCTCATTTGGGATCTACTGAGTCAGAATCTGCAGAACAAAGTCTCCAGGTGATGTATACGGACATCAAAGTTTAAAAAGCATTGCCCTAAAGTTGTTATAACAGTTCATTCGTTCATTCGTTCATTCATTCATTCATTCATTCAGTTAACATTCTGGGCAGCATTTTCCATGTGCCACGTTAGACAATAAAAGGGAGAGATAGTCACAAACATGAGTAAGACATGGTCCTTGTATTAAGGGACACGTAATTGGAGAGGATATCTGAGACATATTAAAAGAGTGAATATAATTTGTGCTTGACCATCAGATGCCAGGGTGAGGAATACGGATGATGCCCTAGCGTTAACCCTGGGCACGTGAGTAATGATGCTGTGTTTAAAACAGACTATGGGTAAAAGGAACATGTCTAGTGAAAATGAGTTTTGAGGCAGCTGTGGAGTTTACAGATGGAAACATCTAATAGGTAGTTGGAATTAAGAGCAGGGTTTGATAAACTATGGCTGCACAGACCAAAGCCTGCCCTCCCTTTATTTTGGCAAATAAAGTTTTATTGGAACTCCGCCATGCTTATTGGTTTACATATCATATATGGCTGCTTTCACACTAAAAAGGCAGAGTTGAGTAAATGCATCAGAGACCAGAGACCACGTGGGCCAAAAAACCTTTCTCTTCAGCCTTTTACGGGAAAAGTTTGTTGACTTTCCTGCAAAGAGTATAGTGGAGAGATCAGGTTAGAGATAGCTATGTGGAATTAATCGCAGCCAAGGGGGGCGATTGGGAAACATCTTTGGAGGATGGATGTTCAGTGAGAGAAAAGGGCAAGGTTAGAACCCTGAGAAAGACATAGCATCACTTACTTTTTGTGCCTGGGGTAGCTCCCCTGGCTATTCAGATTCTTTGTTTGTTTGTTTGTTTCCCTTGGCACTTGTAAATTTATTAAGCCAAGACACTTGCACTAGGGCAGCGAAGCATCCTGTGTGCGATTTATAATCGTAATGATTTAGCAGATCCTCTATGGTGATAAATAATCATTACTTTTCAATGAAATCTACACATAACATAATAGTTTGGGCCTAATAACAGAAGAATTGAATCTCCTCATGAAATACAAAGGAAAAATTGCATTTTCTCATAAATTTGTTTCTCCTAGCGCTTGTGGATGGCAGGGCTCTTAGAATGGACCCTTAGCATGGTCCCAAAGCCAAGCTTGGGACTGCAAACTGGCATGTTCTTTGCCTGGTAGTGAGGCCGCCGTTCCCCTCAGATACATGGAAGAGAAATAGGAGAGGAGAGCTGACATGGGGAACAGGATGCCTCTGGAGCAGGAAATAGTTAAACAGGGAACTGAGTGCGTGAAATCTACAAACTTAAAATGGATTCAGTGCCCTAAACTCTTAGGTTCTTCTCAGGAGTTCTGCGAAGGTCTTTGTGCATAAAACGCTTTCATGGAATCACCACAACACGAAAAGGACTCAGGCCTCATTTCGTAGCCCACCTTTCTTAGCTAAATAACACAGATAGTGTTAAATCCTGGGCTCCGAGGTGAGGTTGAGTGATTTCTACGTGTTGAGGCGGGGACGAGGGAAAGTGTGCAGGTAGAAGTCAGCTCAGAGCCTTAGCTCTGTGCGGAAATCCAACTAACGTCCCCTAATCGTCATGCTGGCACGCAGGAGTTCTTTGTAGTCTCTCATGCCAGGCATGGTGGATGGTGACTTCATGGACACCCTGGGGCTTAACATCCCTATGGATACGATTCAGATGTGTCAGAGCTGCCAAAAACGTTCATTTCGGTTTGAGGTGAGATACTTCTGATCAACTCCCGTGTGTCTTTGATAAAGCTGTAGGACGGCGGCCGATGAGAATGGGGTGGCAGTGCTAGGTTAGAGGCGCTGAACTTGTCTCCATTTCCACAAAACGACTTTATTCCCAGCATCTCTCTCCCGTTCCCATGAGGGCCTGACGCTGTCCGTTCACAATATTGCAGTGTTGGGGTTTCACACAGGGCTGTGGCTCATCTGGGCGTTTGTTTACTCTGGAACCAAGTGGCACCAACCCTCTGTCACATCTCGCTTTTTCAGGGTGAATGAGCCAGTGTTGCAATGCCCAGGTCCTTTGTGCAATCTCCCCTCCTTCACCAGCCCCTGTCTTTTGGTTATTTCCATGTCTTTGTGACTCTCCACTAAAGGCTAAAGAAAAGAATTCATGAGTAGAAGGACGATCCTCAATATTTAGCGAGGGACTACGCTCAGCACTTGACACCACTGACCCCTCCTACTCCCCCCACCCCCAGGGGTAGGTCCTGTAGATTTCTCTATTAAAGAGAAAGTAGTGGACATTGTGAGAAGTTAAACAATTTGCCGGAAGTGGTAGAGCCAGGAAGTGATAGAGTTTCATTACACCCATATCTTGGCTGTCAGATGGGAAGTGGGGCTCTTCATCACCATGCCAATGGGCAACACCACTACTGGCTGGCGATTGGAGTCCCAGAGCCACAAGACTGTGGTTTCTGAGTCTTGCCCTTTATGCCTCCAGGGAAGGTATCTATTTGTCACTCTCCTCTGCTGTGATTTAGACCCACTGCTAACCAGGAGCGACAGCACTCCGCACAACAAAGGGCATCACAGAGGTTTGCCAAGGTGGCTTTTGGCTGGCATCCTGAGATTTCAGACAGTATTTTTTTGCAACTTTGTAATAAAATATTCTCTTTATTGGAAGAGAAAAAGCCAAGTAAATATTAAAGAAACATCACAACCAATAGAGCAACTTTCAGCAACTTTCCTCACTGACCTCTAACAGCCAGTTGGATCCCAGGCCCTAATTGGAATGGTAATATTAATGGCCGCTCTCAGATTTTAACTTATTATCTAAACTGTGTGCCACACCTAGATGTACATTTCCCTGGGGGTCCGCCCTTCTCTGCCGCTCTCTTTCTCTTTGTTCCAGTGCTCTGTGAATTGCTTAGTCTAAGCTGAGGAAGACAGCGTTTTGCCTGGTGGACACAGCCTGGCCCTCTCCCTCTGGCCTCCCTATGTATACCTTCCTCCCTTTGCCTCATCTCCTAATTTCAGAGGTGCACCTGCCGCATCCATGCGGACCACATGGATCCCATCTTTCCTTGTTCTCAAACTTCAGACTCTAAATCCCTTAAGATGAGACCCGTCGCTGGGAGCAATTAGGTAAATGTCTCCTTTGTGGCAGAAAGTGCCTTCTTAGGCACATCTTAGAATGATGTTTCTTCAGAACACCATTATCTCTTCTACAAAACAGCCTAGGGAAGATCTTTTACAGATTGTTAGCAATTCAGGTGCAACGCTTCATTGGGTGGAAAATCGTGGGGATTTGGGGGCAGAAATTAGACTTCTGGGTTATCAGTGCATTTTATTTATGAATGTTCTCCTAATGTTGCCCTCTGGTGCAGACAGCCCAGAATCTCATGGCAGACAAATGGAGAGTACATTGACTTTGACCGCCAAGGCAAAGATTTGCTGTGCTCTGTAGTATGTGGACAGTGCAGTGATAGTGGAGACCAACACATGAAGCATACACCAAGGGCCAGGAATTCAGAGATGAGCTGCTCTGTTCCCCACAGCTCTCCTGTGGGGAAAACATGCTCTGAAAGCATGCTCTGAAAAGCCCCATTTTGTTAGATGGGGAAACCAGGCACAGAGGAGTTGACTGACTTGCCCAAAGTCACACAGCTCATAGGTGGTAGAGATGCGACTTGAATCCAGGCCGTCAGGTTTCAGAGATCATGCTCATACCCCCTCTTCTATACCTCCTGATGCTAGGACAAGGAAGATTTAACGCTTCCTTTACAGATCATAGGGATTAGTCAGAGAAGCATTTGCCAATGTAATTTAAGGCATACTGTGTTAAATACCATAGTAGCAGCATAAAATAGGGTGGTCTTAAGCTCTAGATATTTTCATGTGATGTTAAAAGCCATTTTTGGAACTGCCTTCCATCCCAGAGAATTATCAGTGCTTCAGATAATTGAGGAAAATGAGGTAAAGTAAGGAGAGGGGTCCTATCCAAGCCCTCTTTTTCTTGTAATTCACCACTAATAATGGTCAAATGGCTTTCCTCACACTGCCTTCTAACAGCTCTGCTTGTCCCTGCCAGTGGCTCCCTCCCTGCCTTTCCTGGAGCCAAAAGTTCTAAGCCAGTCTCTGTTCACTCTTGCTTTCAAATGCTTCCTAACAGGGACAGCGTCCTGCAGAAAGGTGGAATGTAGCTTTTTCTCATTAAAATGAGAGATTGGCAAAGAACGAAATTCCAAATCCCAAATTTCAGATTCTTGTCACGATGGAACAGCCCTTGCCAAATCTCAGGCTTCCCTCGCTGCAAAATGAGCAAAATAAAACTTGCTTCCTCCTCCTCACCTGGTGGGAGTACTGTGAAGATAAAAGGCAGTAATTGGTGTGAAAATGCCCTGAGTACCGTAGATGAAAGCTCTATATAATCCCAACATATCATTAAACTGGCTTTATTGGGATTTTTTTGATACAGTTCTATGGCTCAGAGAAGTAGGTCTTTCAGCTGGTAGTATGGAGTCCCAAGGCTTTATTCCAGAAAGAGAGTATTTACTGCAAATATAGGGAAGTTGACACCATCCAGGTTGGAAGCTACCTGCAGTGAGTGGCTGGGTACCCCCATTTGGGAAGCACTGTCTGCCATGCCCAGAGATCTCCTGTGGTGGGCAACGCACCGCCTTGTCCCACAGGCCCTGGACACCGTTAGAAAGTGCTTTCTTGGGTTGGCATTAATTCTATTTCTCTGCAGTTCTGAACCACACGGAACACGTCCGTATCTGGCTCCTCAGCTACTTCAAGACCTACACCGTGCTCAGAGATGGGGCTAACTCAGCTCCCTTCAGCTATGTCTTACGTTATGAGGTTTTTGAATCCTCTTATTATGCTCATTCTCCCCCAGACACATTCCAGTTCTTCCCAAATATTGCACAGTGCAGCCTCCAGCACCACACATAACACTCCAGGTAGTCTGACCAAAGCAGGTGGCCACCTCAGCGTTAGCACAGCGAGAGATCAGAGTTTCCTGGTAGTTTTGTTATACTGTGACAGCTTCTGACATCACACCAGTTCTAATCTTTGCATCTATATTATATGTACTAGGTTGTGTCTACCCCAGCACCGGTAATGATTCTTTTTTAATTCTTGGCAAAAAGTTACAATTTATCCCTCTCACATTTTATTGAATTTGGTGCCAGCCTCTTCAGATCTTTTTAAACCCCCATGTTGCCACAATTCGAGCTCTTCTGGATCTTTATTCCAGAAACGATCAAGGGCATACTTCTTACAATAGGACAGTTAAGTAAATCTGTACGTGGGCAGTTTTCCTAAGAAATGTTTCACTTTTCCTTAAACCATTAGTAAAAATAATGTATAGGACAAGTCCAAGAAATATTTTTTTTATCAACTGCTTTGTGCCCTTTGTTACTGTCAATAGCCAAGGCATTAATCTGCCTAATAGTACTGGTCTGCCTCCTGTGTTCTGTAACCTTGTCCAGAATGCTCCATGGAAGTTCCTGCTTCATTTTTTCCCCCTCATATCCCAGACTCATGACTGTATTCTGGAAAGAAATGACTCGTGTTACTATGTTAGTGAGACTGGGTTGCTTTTCCTTGGGACCACCATTATCAATTCCCTTTACAGTCCATCCCACTTATCATTTCTGGGATCAGTTTACAGCTCAACCACCAAATCTTGGAGGATGTTCTTTTTATCTCTTAAAAAAAAAAAAAAAAAGGAGACATGTGCCTAATTCCTTGCTTCTGGCCCCAGTCTCCTGGATCACGTCTTCCTCAAAGGCCTCTGCCAACAGGGTGTCCATCCCATATGCACGTTTCCCCGGAGCAGTTTGTCCAGGTATGAGATTTGAATTGATTTGGAGCAGTTACATCTTCTCCTATCCAGTACATCATCACGTTGAGGTTCGGTTTTGTCCTTTGCAACACAAAGACTGTCCTACCTGGCAGAGAAGCCAATGGTAACTGGCAAAGGAACTGTGTGTCCATAGCATCACACCAGGGATGTAGGGCGTGTGATTCAGGTCTTCTGTGATGTTCTTCTGAATCTAAGCCTCCCCAAATTCTTTTTAGTGCTACTTGGAGTCTTATTAAAGTACAGGTATCTCTGAGAAGGGTCATTAAGCCAACCCAACCACTCAGTTTCATGGGTGAGGGTAGGTTTTAAGGGGAGACAACTTTAACTGCTCCTTCATGGTTGGGCTGAGACATTTGACCTTCCTGGGAGATTTAACCTGGTACCACTGAATAGAGAAGAACCCAAGCCTGCTTCACTTGGGGTGGGGGGGGCAGGGGTGCTCCATCCCTGGGGTATCATTTGTAGGAACTAAAGGGAAAGAGTTTTTGCACAAAGATATATGGATTAGGGGTTAGGTGACCTGGCCATAGTCCCATGATCTGCTTTTAAACAAGCTCAGCAAATTCTATATCCTTATCTGTAAAATGAAAAAGTTGGATCACCTTAAATTTATCTGTAAGGTCATTCTAAGGATGATTGTATGAGATTTTGTCCTAATCCAAGTCCATCTTTTCCACTGTAGTTGGCTCTCTGTTCTATATACAAGTTATGTCACCTCGCTGGGTCTTTGTTTACTCAATTTTAAGGAGAGAGGAATGGCTAGTTCTGTGGGTTTCTGAATGAACAGGACTCATGGGAACCTGGGAAGAAGTGGGATAGGGGTGGGGAGAAGGGACTTCCTGTCCTTCCCCCTCCCTGTTTAACCAGAAAAACTGCGTTTGCCTGTTGGTCTTCTGCATAAGCTTTCATTCAGAGCATTGTTGCTGCTTTGTTTTGTTTGTTTGCTTCTGCCTACTAATGGACCATATCTTAGTTCATGTCCATATAGTATAATATCATAGATGACTCTGAAGCCTCCATCCAACTCAAAAATTAGATATTAAGTTCCTTGAGAGTAGGGATAAGGGCTTGTCATTATATCATCATTATTCTTCATAGAGCCTATAGTAGATGTTTGACAAATGCTTGTTGGGTAAATGATAATAATGATCATTCTTAATGAGCTCTTATCACATGCAAAGCATTCAGTGCTTTAGTGTGGAGAATTAACCCTTAGCTTAAACTTAAGAGATACATATAATTTTTGTCTCCATTTTACAGATTGAGCAGTGGAGGCACTAAGACTTGAGCTGAATAGAGGCAATCTGATATAGATAGAACCAAGGCTGTTTATCATCTTGTTATATGACCTTGTTTCTGAAATTGGACATAATGAATAAGACTAGGGATAAAGAAGCTGAAAAGCAAGGCCAGTGGAGATCGGAGGGTAACAATCTGAACATGATATGGGGCAGAGGATGTCAGGATGAGTCAGGTGTATGTGAAAGTGCTTAGACCTGAGGTAGAAGGTCAAGTCTATAGAAGACAGTTCCCCAGACCACCAGCAGCAGGTGCACCTTTCAGAAATACAAATGCAAGCACTTTCAAGAAATACAAATCCCCAGACCCCATCCCAAACTTTTTTAATCCAAAAAGCTGGAGATGGCCCAGAATTTTGTGTGTTAGTAGGCTTCCAAGGACCCTGATGCATGCTAACATTTGAGAACCAGTGCCAATTACCAACTTCTGTGACCGGTTGTTTTACTGAAGAGTGGCAAAGCTTCTGGTTTTCTCGCAGTTGAAATAAACATTCTAAATCTACACCAATATTTACCTCTTTGGTATGTTTAGATGAGACTAGACAAGATGTTTCTTGGACTGAGAGATTCTAAGTATCAGATTCCTTTTCTACCTTCTGTTTAGTCTGTAAGCTGAGGCCCATCCCTTAACTCTTGACTCTTTGCCTGTAAAATGTGGTTAATGATGCCTCTCTCCCTTATTGGGATAGCCAGCGAATTGTGTAATTAGTGGTTGTGAGGCGCCTGGAGCACCATATAAATGCTGTAGGATAATAACCACTTTATGGCCTTAAATGCTGCCTACAGCTTGACACATTTCATATTTCTTTCGCGAATTGTAAAGTTTAAAGCGAATTTCACAGTTTGGTATGTGTACTTAATTTTTACTCGTTCTTTAGGCCGAAACTTTGTTTGTGTGTGTGCTTCCTTCAACCTAACAGAAGATGTAGGGGCGGCTGGGTGGCTCAGTCGGTTAAGCACCCAACTTTGGCTCAGGTCATGATCTCATGGTTTGTGGGTTCAAGCCCCACATCAGGTTCTGGGCTGACAGCTCAGAGCCTGGAGTCTGTTTCAGATTCTGTGTCTCCCTCTCTCTCTGCCCCTCCCCCACTAGTGCTCTGTCTCTCACTGTCTCAAAAATAAATAAACTATAAAAAAAGTAGAAGAAGAAGAAGATGTAGATAAGAAGAAAAACAAAATCAGGACCTTCTGAAAAATAACCTCTCCAAAGCATGATGTTTGACTGACTGGCAGACATGCCTTCTATACAAGTTTTGGACAGAAGGCTGAAGGAGAGAGTCCGTAGGCACAGAGGGAGCTGGTGCCTGTGGTAATGTGGGTTCTTTGAGATTCTAAACTGCGACTCTTTAAAGACAGTTTCTCATGCAATATTTTTACCTTGCTCATCTTTTTAACAGTGGCCCTCCTTTCCCTGTTTAGAATCTGAGAAGTCTGAGTTATATTTTCTATGTGGTCACTCTTTATTCAACTTAGACAATTATTTCCTTTTTTAGGCAAGACTGCGTGTCCTGTGCATACGCCCATTTTAGATTAGATTTACAGGCTTGTCTGTCTTACTCTGTGTCAAGCCTCCTCCCTCCTTTAATCTTAAGCAGATAACTGGCCAAAAAAACTCAAATGGAAACACAGTAAAAGCATTTCTTTTGAGAGTTTGATTAGGGCTGTATTTATATGGAGGATGCAAATGTGGATAGATAAGCAGAGATACACGTATAAAAGAGGGGTTGCTATCAACAGTGTAGTGTGAAGAAAAAGTTTAAAAGTTTATCTAAATGTAGCTTTAATTTTGTGTATTATAACTTCAATATTAGGGCATCATTACTGGCCAGGGGAAAACCTCCACCCCTCTATTGCCATTTCCTGACATTTTAAATTGTACAGTCTTATTGAGTTTAAAAAAAAAAACAACAGACTAGGGATCGTCCGGACCCTGTATCAACTCACTAATTTACAAACCGAGTCTCACGGAAACAGGCTTGTTTCTCCTCGTGCCTTCTGCTGGAGGTCAAATGCTTACAATAGCCTAAAATATCAAGTTGAGACATGTTCTCATAATTGGAAATTAGAAATTCAGCCATCTGCTAATGGAAAGAAAAGTTTTGCAATAAAGCTAACAGCTGCTGTCATTTCTCAAGAAACATCTCTAAATTCTTCAGAAGACAGTAATGGTCTTACAACAGCTCAAAATCATTCAGGGCGCCATTAGCTAATTATGAATTACCTGGGAAATCATGTTTGCACTCAGAAGGGCCACGTGGGATCCTTTTAGAAGTTGGTCTAACTTCGCAACTGCCTGGAGTTCTTCACCGCAGACTGAAGTGTTTCCTTTTTAAGTTCATGTAAGTCCAAATGAATTGGACAACTGATTCCCTGCAAGGGAATATACTGTACTCTCCCTTTTTTCGAAAAGCCTGAACCGAGAATGGCTCCTGTTCCCACCAAGTTTAATCAAAATTTGCTAAGCACTACAGCGAAAGAGTAGCATGTCTGGCAAATTATGAAGGTTGACCGCAAACATGGAGGAAGAGCTTAACTCCTCCTCCTCTTCCACACTGGCATTAAGGCTTCAGATAAGGCAAGAAAAATGGTCAGCCACAGGGAGGGTCTGCCCCTCAGAAGATAATCTGGCCAGAGATATTTTCTCATTTTTCTGATCACCCATCTCCTCAGGGCCTGTCTTTTCTTATTGGGTGTAAATGATTGGTTTGCAGCATTTCTAAAATGGCTCTAAGAAGATGGATAGAAATGTGGTGAGGAAAGAGAATATAGTTTTACTTCCCTCCCTTCACTAAAGGCTGCATATTCTCATGTTGTGTGTGTTTCCTGCCAGCTCGGTGATAATTAATGTATAGTGTGTATTTAATCTGCAGAAATTTAGCAAGAAATAAGTACATTTAAACATGTTTCAGGTGATCCTAAAGCACTTTTTTTCCAATGTTTTATTTATTTTTGAGAGAGAGAAAGAGGGAGAATGAGAATGAGTGGGGGAGGGCCAAATAGAGAAAGAGAGAGACCCAGAATCTGAAGCAGGCTCCACGCTCCAAGCTGTCAGCATAGAACCCAATGCGGGGCTTGAACCCACGAACCGTGAGATCATGACCTGAGCCAAAGTAGCATGCTTAACCAACTGAGCCACCCAGGCGCCCCGATTCTAAGGCATTTTATTATTACAGTTTTAGTCATTAAACCTCTGCAATAAAAAAGACATGTTGTTTGATGGGATTAGGTAATTTAATTGTTCCTCTCATAATTTCTTAAAACAGGAACTGTTGCTTTTTGTGAAATGAATATTTTTCTTGAGAAATCAGATGGCAGTTTTCTGTGGTTCCTTTCTTTTTGAATTCCCAGATGGTTCACTTCTCCTTCAGTGTCTACTTGCATGGGGTGATAATACTCTTTTTATGTCCTAACCTGACCAGGCTATAGACTCCTTGAAGGTAAAGCATCATCTTCCATATTTCTTTATTTCTCAAAGTGCCTAAATCCATGGCCTGTCGGGTGGTTATAACCAGATTTTATGTATTTAATCACATTTGATGATCTGATCCATTGCCTATTAAAATAGTGAGCTCTACCTTGTTCTATTTTAATATCATAAAGTCCTCTTGAAATGTACTATGTTGGCCAGTCTCTTTTCTAAAATGACCCTGGCTGTATTCAGCACAGTGATCCATAGTAAAATTCTTCATCCATGGGCTCTGGAAGTATGCGATGTCCTGGGTAATATACTGAAAAAGCCTGATTTGAATCTATGTTACTTAATTGAATGAGCCTCATCCCAGCGCATGGGGTCAGGCTGGGTAGTTTCTGTGCGAGAATAATTGGGAATTGTTACCACTCGGAGAATCTTCCATGATTGGAGGACAGAGGAGGGAGAGAAGGGCCTTCTTAGGTGGATGTTTATTTATTTATTATAATTAATAAAGGGTTAATGACATTGGCCTTTCTGAAACCTTCTTTTTGGAATTTAATTTTGGTCCCTAATTGTGCTTCAAGAGACAGACTTCTGTTCTGGGATGTAGTGTGTATGTATAAACTACAAAGGAGTCGATTTAGTATCTAGAACATGTCATTTAAGTTCTTAGAAACACCATAATTGCAGGTCTGTGGCATGCATATTATGTAAAGAAAAGAAAAATAGCCCCCTAAATTTTGAGGCCTTGCTTAGGCTTGGAATACATCACCAAAAAAGTGAAGGGGGGAGTGTTGGTGATGTTATTACCAGTCTTATTTTTAGAAAAACCAAGAGTGTAGATGAGCACTTCCTTACATTGAGTCACGTTAGAAGTGGTGTAGGGTACAGCCTGAGAAGCTTATTACAGATGTGAAATTATGCAGTACGTAGCAAGGGTAAATGTTTATTCATTTTCTAAATTTAACCCACCGACATCTAAATGCTGCATTTGGAAGTGAATTTGCTGTTTTGGCTTATGGATTTGAAATCCCCCCTACACTGCCATGTGGAACAGAGATATGGATGCTGGAAGGGAGTCCAAGCTCCTGTCTCACCTTTGGGTGACATGTTTGCTTCTATTAAAAAGGGAGTCAAAACTCCCTACAAAAATGAAGATTTTAGTCCTGGTCAAGTCTTGTTTTGGGGTACTTGAGCCTTTCCTATAGTCCAGGAGATGCTAAAAGAGATCAGGATCTGGCAGGGGACAGAAGACACACTCAGCTGGATGTTGAAAAGAAGCTAATGAAGGGATTCATTTACAGAGGTGTAGACAGGCCAGGAGAACCAAGAGATTTCTCAGCCCCCAGGGGTTGCCAGCAATGGGAAGTCATGAGCACCCCAGGGCCTGAAGGATTGACCAGAGGAACCATGTTACCAGAGCCTGAGGAGAGGAGAAAGCCATAGGAGAGAAGCCCAGACGGTGGCAGTCATGGAGGGTCATATCCGCTGTCTTCACTGCAGTAACAGAACAGGGAGAGAAACAGAATAAATACCCCAACATATCTCTTCTCCCTCTTTCCCACTTCCTACCCAAGCCTCCTATTAGCTACACCCAGGTAGAAGCCAGAGGCAAGAGAGTCTGAGTAATAGAGTTCCTAGACCTTAACCTTCCTCCCCACCCCCACATACACACTGAGAAGACCCCTGGGAGACATAGGGACCACTTCTGTCACAGAGTCAGTTCTTCTTTTCAAGATCAGGATCACCAACACAGTGAGTTTTCATTGGATCGGCCGAGGGACAGGGAAACACGAGGGAAAGCAGAAAGACAAGAAGTGAAATGTCTCCTTAAGAGACCAGAATTAGGGTAGAGGCTTGGCTTGTATGATCTGAAAAAAATTATGAATGGTATGATAAGGATTTATACCCATAAAAGGAGAAAATGAACAAAGAGCCACAGGGAGTCATAGTCAGGAATGGTTACTAGGGAGCGAGACTGTCCAGGTATGACCCCTGCTTGGCCTCTGGCCAAGAGACCAGGGCTCACTGGGGCACATTTCTCGGTGGGGCTCTATTTGCATATGTTTAAAGTAGTAATGCTGATCATGCCTACTCCATGTTGTTCTTGGAAGGCTGAATGAAAAGGTAATTGTCAAGTTCTTGTCCTGGGACATAGCCAGCACTCCGGAAATACAGCTGCTAATCCCAATTACAGAGAGGAAGGCTCAATCTTGGCTTGTGATCCCCTTCCGGAAGATGTCCTTCCTTTTGCACCAGGAGTCAGAATGTGGGTGAGGAAGAGCATGAGATATTTATGTTTATTAAAAGGAAGTGTGGTCTGTCATTAGCTCAGAGACACCCCCTCTCTCCTCCCTCCTTAGTGCTGAGAGAGGGGCTTGCTTATCTCTCAGATGGTGGTCGCCTGTGGGGCTGGGAAGTAGGAAACAGAGAAAGTAACTACAGAAAGATGTGTGCCAGGCTCCTCCCTGTTTGGGGCCGGGTTCAGGTGCCCAGAGCAACACCAGAACAAGGGAAGCACACCCAGGGCATGTGTCCGCATTCTTCACTGCCTTCCCCCACTGGGTCCTGACCTGCTCATTGCTGAGCCCGTGGCCTCCATAGCTTCATGTTGGGGCTGCTCTTTCAAGGAGTCCCAGGGCCCTGTGCAGAATCCTATTCTGAGAAAATGCTCACTCTTGGGAGAAGAGATGGCAGGGTCAGTGGGAGAGATACAAGCAGCTAAGAGCAGATCAAGAAGAAATTGGAGCCTCTTGAGAAAAAAGAACACAACAGAAGACTCTCAAGATGGAATTGGGCCCTCTAAGTTAGCTGGCTTTCCATTATATTTGCAGTTTTTAAAATAAAAACTGAAAGCAAGTTGGCCGAGCATAATGGCACTAGCAGATTTGGGAATTAGGAGCAGAATTGTGCTCTAAATCTGTGAAACCGTGGCACAGTTTCATATTGAACATGTTCTATTCCTACTACTAGCATTTTCTTGGCCGATTTCTTCTCCAGCCCTAGGCTTCTTTCTGGTTTTCCAATTTATGCCTCTCCTGCCCTCCCCAATCCACCCACGAGCCAGCAGCTGAAGAGACAGTGCCTTTGTAGCAGAAATCTCTGGATTTTCAGCAGTAATGGTTAAGAGTCAAGGATGAGATAAGCATGTGTGAGCTCGAGAAAGGACTAGATGATGTGTGTTCTGGGACTGGCAGTCCTTGACATTTTGAGGATTACCTCGCCCTTGACAATCAGTAGACCTGACCACTCTCCCTCCCCACAAGATTCAAACACATCTGAAAAGCCATAAGATAAACACACTTATTCTCATAGTGACTATTTCACCATACAAGAGGAGTGTAGGAACCTGACTGATTATGGTAATTTGACAACAGCAGGCTACAATGGTGAGGAATTAAAGAACTCTTCTTGTAATTTTACTGGGAAAGCAATGGTTTTAGAAAATGTCCATCAGATTTCATGCTTGTCACATATCTGCCTCCTAAGAACAGAGATTAAGGTCAAAGGACTACAGTGGAGTAAAAAACTCAAATGCAGAAATATGTCTCTGTGTGTATACAGGAAGCCCACGCATGGGGGAAACTGTATACATATCGTTTGTATTGTGTTTAAAAGGCAGTTTTGACACCTTGATTCATTTGCTATGTGTGAGAGAGAAGTTATCTTCATCAGTGGATACCCTTAGCATACTGTGAGTATAATTGCTTTGATAATATTGGTGATACTAAATGCGTTTAGAATGGTGTCTAAAATTCCAGAGTAAAAATCTCAGTGGCGGTCAAGATCAGAGTATACATTCTTTCCAGAATTACCTATTCAATACAGCTGTGCTCAGAGTAGAACAATGGAGTCGCTCCAGCATCCTCTGTCACTATGGAGGCACAAGAGGAAAGCCTATTATGATGTAACAGATGAATTCTGAAAATAGAACCAATTCCTAAGAAGCCAAAGGTTGCATATGAGAAACCTACAGACAGTTCCTACTGGAGGCTGAGCCTCTTGACCTAGCAAATTATTACCAGCTCAGTACAAGTGGTCTGTTAGCACACAGAGGAACACCCGCTTCCTGCCAGAGGATACGGATCCCTGGACGTGGGAAGCTCCCACCAACTGCTTGGACCCAGACACTGGAGATAATGGATCTTTCACCGTGTTAATCACGGGCTCCAAATCTAGTTGTTTCTGGCTGCTTTCTTTGCTTTCTCCTTTTCCCATTTTTGAGTTCTGACAACCAGATCCTAGCTGCACTAGTTAGTGGTCTGTATCAGAGGCACTCGGCAAAGTCCTGGCTAAGAAAGGAGACTTCCAATATGTTCAATTGTTGTTTTCCTTTTTAATCCCGTCAGCCAGCTTGTGACGGGTCACAGAGCACGGGGAACAGTGAAGATGATTTGCCTCACTGGAACCTTGCACTGAAAATCAGCACTGATGGGTGGAATAGATGTCCCTAAGGAGAATCTGATATATTTTTTTTTCCTCTCCTTTGATAGCGGCCACTCAATCAATCAAATAAACATTAGCTGAGCATCTGGTGTATACAAACTCTGCTTTGGGAGGTGCTACAGAAGGTAAAGCTGCAGGGGAGTCCTGGGGCGTGGGCATAGGAGGGTGGCTTTCCACTGGGACTCACCTCAGTTTCATTCCACCAAAAACCAGGGGACACTCACTTGGAGTAATGATGGTGGGGGTGCTGCCATGAGCAGCAGGGGCTCTAGACCCAGGGGAGAATAGGACACAGGTTGCCTTTGAAGAATTTTCCTGTGACCCTTTCATTGCCTCTTAACAGATTGCAGGCCACCTTTCCATGTTAAGTCTGCCCGTCCGTCTTTATTTGCCAATGCATTACAGGCAGGGAAAGATGCCTTTTGTTAAGGCACAGACTCCCTGAGGAAATGATTAACTAGACTTTGTCAGAAAACACTCCTTTGTCAGAAATGCTCAACATGCAAGCCAAGAAGTCTCCTTCCTTTTCAGGATGCCTGAAATGAAACCAGTGTCCCCGTCATTCCCTTTGACCTCTACTTTCCTCGCCTTCCCCATAACACAGAGTCTAGCAAACTCCTACTCATCCTTTACCGCCCAGCTCCAATGTCATCTTCCCTGTGAGGTCTTCCTTATCACTTTCACTCACTGCTTCCAAGGGCCTGGCTCCTTCCTTTCTTTAGGCACCTGCAGCACTTGCCCACATGCATTCAATCATATTCCCTCCAGAGGTGGGGGCTGCTTGAGGGAAAGAAAGTTGTCTTACTCATCTATGTGTACCCAGCACATAACGTGGGCTCAGGAAATGAGTGATGGGTCAACATCTGTTTCTTGGACATGTTAGGAAATTGACAAATGGCATTCTATAGAGGCACAGGTGTGGAAATATACTATTCCTTCTTACAACAACGCTGCTGAAAATAAACAGAGGTTACAAATACTGACAGCCTCAGACAGGAAGATAATATTAAGGAAAGACGTGTTTCAATGTTTGGTTTCTGATTTCTGGTAGCAGAAGCAGGAACTTTCGCATACTGTGATTAGGAAGACAAACGTGGCACTGTACAAACAGCAAGAGGATATGACCCTCCCGCCAGCATGTGGTGCAACCGCCCCAAGTGCTGGACAACAAGCAACACTCAGATAACGGGGGGGGGGGGGGGGGGGGGGCACAGGAAGAGGGGTCTATTCTTCTTGCTCTGTTATGTAACGTAAACACTTTCTCCTTCAAAGATCATTGGGACCATTTGTTGTTTGCCTTATTCTTCCCCCTTTCATCAGAGACCTGTCACCCACCCTGCCTCAGCGGCGACAGGAAGGCTTCCTTCCTGCACACACGTGTTCACGCACTTGGCATATGAGTGATAAATGCGTGCTAATGCGAAGTTTCATGTTGGGCTTTAAATTAGCATCTTGCAGGTCAGGGAGGGATTGGCTTGACTGTCAAAGGTTCTTTCTTGTTTGTCCTTCCTGTACCTTGCCTTTGCACTTCCTGTGCTATTTTCTGCACTCTGCAGAGCGGCTGGTGAGATGTCTGAGGTGTCGCTAGTGCTTGTGTTTGTGATCTCTAGAAATATTTTCTCTGTAAGAAGTCACTTTTAAAGCAAGTGATAGGAAACCACAGAGCACTGAAACCCAGGAGAGAAGCAAACCTTGAGGTTCTGGTTCTCAGGAGGCTTAAGTATCAGCCAACCAACCACAGCCCCCCTAGACAACCTGTTGGGGCCTCACTTGTTGCTGCTTAACTTACAGTGATAGGTAGAGTTTATATTGGTTATTAAAAAAGACAGAATTAATACAGTCTTGGATCTAAGGAAACAGGCTTAGCATTGTGAGGCAAATGTATTTCATTCTTGTGGTAAATGGTGGTAGGTCAGCCTTCCCAAGATGACCATTGGGGATACATAGTATTATTTTTACGGCGTACAAATACATTGGCCAACTTTGTGCAAGAGGCAGCCCTCTTTGGTCCTCAGATTCCTTATCTGTAAAATGGGGTAATAGTATCCACCTTACGGGGCTGTTTGAAAATCCTGTGTTACATAATATTTAGGAAGGCCCGCACTGTAGCAGAGCTCAGTGGGAGAAGCAGGATTTTATAATGGAAAAAGTATGGTTTCCAGAGTTGAACATACCTACGTATGAATATTACTCAGCTCTACTAATGAACCACATGACTCTGAACATCCTCACTGTTCTTCAGTGTACTCACCAATGCGATAGAACTAATAGTACCTATTTTGTAAGTGTGTTATGAATATTAAGTAAGACTGCACAGGAAACACCCAAGAATATAATGTAAAGAAAGCCTGTCAGGGGGCACATGGGTGGCTCGGTCTGTTAAGCATCTGACTTCAGTTCAGGTCATGATCTCATGGTTCGTGGGTTCGAGCCCCATGTCAGGCTCGGCAGCTGACAGCCCAGAGCCTGGAGCCTGCTTCTGATTCTGTGTCTCCCTCTCTCTCTCTCTGACCCTCCCCTGGTTGTGCTCTGTTTCTCTCTGTCAAAAATAATTAAATGGTTTTTTTTTAAGCCTGTCAGTAGAGGTTAGAATATTTTTATCTGTTGATGACAAATCCCAAAAATTACCTTTCGGAAAGGAGGGCGCTATCTTACATTTTATTTTATACCAAATCACTCATATTGTAGGGTTTCGCTCTCAATTACTTTATTTTGAATGCGCAACTACTTTCTGTAATAGACACAACAGACCTGAAATTATCATCATCAGTGATAATTTTACTCCTTTGTCGAGGTCACTTAATGAAATCCTTTTTAAAAAGAAGGCTAAGAAATTTAACCTAGATATAGTCACAGTTGCAAATCTTTAATGTAATTGTACACAAATCTTTTAAGAGATTTTTGTCTTTGTAATCCCAGTGATATAAAAGGATGTATAGTGACAACCAAATCTTCCTGCCTCTCCTGACCCTCAGTGCCCAGCTTTCTTCCTCGGACAGACCAATCTTAGCCTCCAGTAATTTTTTCCAAAGCTGTTCTGTGCTGTGCAAACACTTTGCTGGCTGTGCCTCGCTTTTAAATGTAACATCTTAGAGAACTTTCCACCTCTGTCACCTCATTCCTTGTAGCACCTTTGCATTTTTCCATACACAGACCTTTTAATGTTTGTTTATTTTTGAGAGAGAAACAGAGCACAGGTGTGGGAAGGACAGAGAGAGAGAGTGAGACACGGAATCTGAAGCAGGCTCCAGGCTCTGGGCACACAACCCTACGTGGGGCTCGAACTCACGAACTACAAGATCATGGCCTGAGCCAAAGTCGGACACTTAACTGACCGAGCCACCCAGGGGCTGCTCCATACTCAGACTTTTTAAAGATGACTTTTAAAAAGCACCATGGCCAGTGGGGGCGCTGTGGAGACCTGCATGGCCAGTGGGGGCGCTGTAGAGACCTGCATGGCCAGTGGGGGCGCTGTGGCGACCTGCATGGCCAGTGGGGGCGCTGTGGAGACCTGCGGGCTGAAGGAAGGGCCAGCTAGCTGCTCTGATGTCACGTGAACACACAACACACGGGGCTGAGATGTCTGGAGCCACATCGTCCATGCACTTTTGCAGTTTTCACTCTGAAAAGGCAAAGGAAGATAACAGTAGGATGTGCTTTGGGGGAAAAAATGTCAAAAAGTGCCAAAGATACACGCAGAGAATTTAAATAGATGGTCCACAAAAGGCGAATTGATGAAAGTAGTATCTCTAAATTTGTGGATTATTTTATACCTGATTTTAAATACGCATGTACAACTGATTTAATGATTAAATATTATGAGTGGCTACCTGATCATTTTATTTACATCTCTACAGTTCTAAATATTGAGGAACTTTTGGGGGGATCTTCTCATTAGGAAAATGGAGGCACCCTTCTGCTGCAGCTTACTTAAGGCCCAACATTTAGCAGGTTTATTCTAAACAAGCAGAAATAAAAATAAAGTAGTAGGCAGGGTCTAAAGTGTCACTTTTATTACTAAGGGCAGATAAGAGGGTTGTTAGCTAGTGGACCTGCTGACCATTGAACCCCAGCGTTAAGCAGGCTCACCTGTCCCCAGGTACTGCGGAGCTAGACCATCAAAAAGGAGGCCATCTGCCTCCAGGGTGGTGCTCCCAAGGGCTGGCACAAAAGCCAAGAGACAGATGGCTTCCATCTCCCCGGGACACAATACAGGCTCAGGTAGAACTCTCTGCCGGGAGAGTTTTCAGAGGACCTGCTAGCCCAATCACGGTCTTTTCAGATGCGAGAATTAAGTCTGGGAGGGGGCTGGTGGGAATAGCTACAAATCACCCTGGAAACTGAGAGTTTTTGGATTTTCTCTATTATAGCATTTTCCATAGTTTATTTCAAGTAGTTGTTTCATGTTTGCCTTCCTTGCTGGACTGAAGGCACCTTGAAAGTAGAGACTGGGCTTGTCTTGCTCACAGCTACGTCTTTGTCATACAACACAGTGTCTGGCAATGAGTATTTTGTTCGATGGATGGATGGGTGAGTGGGTGGGTGGATGGATGGGGAATGTGTGGAGATATGATTTAAGAGAATTGTAAAGATTAGAGATAACATATATAAGGGACCACCTCAGAATCTGGAATGTATCAGGCACTTAAAGATTCCTTCCCAGGTTTGGTAGAAGACTTCTCTTATGTCTCTGCACTAGGGCTCTCTCAATTTGACTCTGAATAGGCTATGGCCAAGAAATCCTTCTTTCCTAGCCAGTAGCAGCATTGCCAGGACCATGATTTATGAGAAGCTTTCATGGGAATTTAGTCTGTCACTGCCACACCCAATATGTATCTGAAGAAACATGAATGCCCACAGTGAACTAAAAAAAAACAAATAAAAAAGATATTACTACAGCAGGAAAAGAAAGAAGCTCTTCTAAATGGTAGGAGTAGAGCTAACTTGTCTTCTCTATGGAAGAAGGCATGTCTTCGGGAAGGAGATGAATAAAAGAATAACTGTCAGGAAATAATTGAGTGTAACAATTTCTTTTCCTTGTCCATTCCATGCCAACAGTCTTTTTGGTCTAATCTTGTGACGTAACGTGCCACTTTTCTACCTTGTGCTATGGTTACATGCCCATGGCCAGGAGCGGGATCACCAGCAGGCAGGTAGTTTATGTTTGTAGAATGAATGAATGATGTCTTTATTTCATCTCCTGATTCCATGTGGTTACCTCCTGCATCTTGCTTTTATATCTACACCAGTGTCTAGTATGGTATTTTGTGCCAAGTAGGCTGTAAGCTCTAGGTAAATATTTGTTGCATGAATAAATGAATGCCCAAAAGGGCTTCTGGAGGAAAGCCAAGAAGACATTCCTCTGATGAAAAGAATTTGTAAAGAGGCAGGCAGATGCTGGAAGGGAGAATATCGGGGTGGGGGCCGGAGAAGGGGAGTCAGGCCTCTAGGCTGAATGGAGGTCGTGGGTGTGGGGTGGTCTCTAAAGAAATAGCAGAGGCGGAATGATAAAGGAGGAAATTATCCACCAGGAAAGCAGCTTCATCAGGCTGGGAGGAAACTGCATTTTGTGGAAACTTAGGGCGAGGAAGTAGGGAGGGGGCCCGGAGAGAGAGGGGAGAGTCGGGATGAGGCAAGCAGTTCCACAGGAGGTAATGACAATGACATCCAAATTACAGCTTCTGCGTCTTTTACTTCCCTTAGCCCTCAGCCCCACCCCACCCCCTTTGAAAAGAGATGTTCGCCTCCATATCACTGGATACCTCCCAGAAGAGCTATTCATACTCCCAAGTTCCATTTGTCAACACTCCTTGACCCTTCATGTCACTTACCCCATCTCACCCACCCACACACCACTCCAAGGTCATCAAAAACCTCCTTGTTGCTGAAACAGTGGGTCCTCATGCTTATCGTGCTCAAACAGCTTCTGATACTGCTGGCCACTTCTCCCTTTCTAATTGTTTCTGGCCTTGCCTTTCTTGTCAGCCCATCTCGTGGTTTCTCCTTATCTCGCTGGTCTCTGTCATTTCCCTCTTCCTCTCATGTTATAACTGTTGGTGCTCCTTGGGGCTTCCATCAAAGGCCTCCTTTCTTCCCTCTGAATGTTCATCCAACGTCATGTCATCCACCTCAGTGGCTATAGTGGCCATCTGCATGTTGGGGCTTCCATTTCTAGATCCCCAGCCCAAGACTCTTTTCATAACTCCAAGCCTCCTAGATAGGTTTACTTGGCTGTCCTATGGGCATCTCTTTCCAACAGGGAAGAGCCAAATGCATTGCCATCTGCCAAACCTGCTTCTCTGGTCTGCCCTATTTCTGCGAATGGCATCGCTATCCATCCAGGTGCTTATGCCAAAACCATTTGTCTTCTTCTGCCCAAGTCCAGAGTGTGATTTTCTCTCCTTTCCTTCTCTTTCCACATCCAGTTCATCACCAAGTCCTATGGATTCTCTACCTTCCTGATGCCTTTTGAATCCACCCCATTTTCTTCATCTCCACTGCCACCATTCATGTTCAGGCCACTAGTGTCACCTGCCTGGGACTTTACCCTTTATCTTCCCTCCCTCTTCTCTTCCTTCAGTCCTGTTTCACACTGCAACTGGAGTGACCTCCTTAAAGTGCAAAATGGATGCCGTGTCTTCCCTGCTTATATTTCCCCTTCCCTCTGGAGCAAACGTAAGCTCTTAGTGTGTTTTAAAAGCCTTTAATTATCTGCTCCCTACTTATTTAATTCCTAGCTACTCAGAAACATGCGTGTGCATGCGCGCACGCACACACACACACACACACACCCCATAGTCTATATATTTGGCCAGGGTGAACCACTTCTGGCTGTCAGCGCCATGTTCTGTTTTGTCTCTAGTCCTGCCAGGCCATACCTTGGTCTGTGAGTCATATTCCATGAGCCCATTTGTCCAAAGAGGCACTCCTTGCCGTTGGCTACTGTAGTAGATGTCCAGGTGACAGAGCATCTCTTTGACTAGGCTTAATGTGCTTCAGTATGGGAAGTTAGTGATGCTTCTCTCAGTTTTTGGAACCTGTAAGCCTTGATGTTAGACTCCAGTCCCCTGGGACTACTCTTGAAGGAGCCCTGGACGGGACTGCCCAAGGCCAGAGGTAACTGGCCAAGGCATGGGGAATGGCCTAACTGCCCTACCCCCCACTCAGCCTTCCCACGATTGGGAAGTTCCGCCATAGACACTCCTCCTATACATCCTCTTGCTGTACAATTGCCTCTTTATTTGTTGTATCCCTTAATAGAATGCAAGTTTTGAGTCAGGGAACAATGTCTGTCTTTCACTTACCCACTCTATATTAAGCATCTATATATCCTGACATACAATATTTGGGGCCATTCCTGTTGTGCTGTCTATCCCTGCCAAGGGGTGAATTGGGGCAGAACCCAGCCTGGACTCCCCTCTCCAGGCCATGTCCTCTGGCTCAGGGCTCTGCCTCCCAGAGGAAGCATCTTCCTCACACAATGGTGCTATCTGATGGCCAAGCCATTGCCAAGCCAGCTTGAAAAGGATGCCTTTTTCTAATTCACAAAAGGTACTCGATAGGCTAATGGTGACCCAGGCATCCGAGAACAAGATACATGAGGCTCTTGCTCTCATAGCACTGTCTAAACAAAGAAATATATAAGCATTGAGTAAGAATAATTCAGATGGTGAGAAGAATGAAGAATGTGAGGCTATCTGAGAGACAACTTTAGAGAAGATGGTCCGGGAAGACCTCTCTGAAGAGCCAGAACATTTAAGCTGAGACCCAGATGATAATGAGGCCAGCCACGGGGAAATCCGAAGGAAGAGACAGCTTGAGATCTCTTAAGACTGCAATGATCTTGACGGACTCAAGGAACGGAAGAAAGGCCAGAGTGGTTGGGGTATAGTGAGCAAGAGGGGATGACCTGGGAGAGATGGCCAGGGGCCAGATCATGCAGAGCTTTATAACCTGTTCACTGAGATGTCCCCAGGGCCTGGCTCATTGTACGTATTCAGCAAATACCTGTTGAATGAAAGAATCTCATCTTGCCTCTGCATAAGGAACAAGTTTCCAGAACAGAAGCTCCGTGTGGACCCAGTGCCCTCTAGTGACCACAGACGCCAGCCCAAGGCCCTCAGTAGCGTCATCGTCCTCAGAAAAATCTCAGCTTAGTCTTGTCCTTGGGGCCCAGCCAAGTTTCTGGAATTTGTCGTATTAACCTATTTCTGTTCGCTTCTGGAATTTGTCTTATGAATTATTCTCTGCAAGGAGGACTAAATCAGCTACAAAAATCCCTGACGCACAATCCACAGTGAGCTGCATGCCGGGCTTCCATTCTTTACCCAAGCAGCAGTTTTCAAAGAGAATTCATGGCTGCCTGATTTCTCAGGGGAATGCGGGGAACTGTATAGATGGCAGGCATTAGAACACACTTCTGTATTCCCTAGCCTGTGTGACAGCGAGAAAGTCCATAGCAGCCTTCACATCCCAGTGTGTTGTGGCGGTTGGGACAATCTCCAGGTCATCATGCGGCTCAGGGATGGGCCGGAATGCCTCGCAGGCCACCAGCAGCACACTCTCGCTTGCACGTAACTTCTGAAGACCGAGCTTGGGCATGGGCCACGTGTTGAGGGCATACGGCAGCATGTGCACAGACATGACTTAGTACTCCTCCTGTCATTGTTCAGTTTCATTTGAATCCCAACCCATTCTGGGCCCGTTAGGCTAATCACCCAACAGATTTTGAACTGTGATGTCCTTGCGAGGCCATCCCACATCTGACTGAAAAACCTGTTTTCCACCCAACTTCCCTGGGAGGGGGGTGGGTGGTGGAAAAACCCAACTCACTAACTGCAGCCCATTTGCAAATGTGTACGTTAATAAATCAAAAGTGACAGCAGAGACCTGGCCCTTCTGGGAGAGGGAATGGCAGAAAGAGGGGCCAATCCTTTCACCCACCCCCATCTCTAAATGACCCCCTCCCCCACAGTAATTTATGCAGCTTTGGTTGAAGTATCATTAAGGATGGGTCACCTCCAGCTTTCTTGGTAGATCATTCTCTGAACTGGTGACTCTTTCACTGCTCACAAAGGCTCCACCTGTGTTTCTCTATTGATCTAGTCATACACCACTGAACTGACTGAAGGAATCTGGCTCTCCTTGATGTTTACAGGTATTTCCTCCTTAGTTGTCACTTACTCGAGTGTAGCACCTGGCGTTCTCTCATTTTTCTTCATTAATCAGTCCCCAAATTCCTTTACACTTGCTCCTCAGGTGACTCCATCAAGTCAACATATTTCTGGAGCTGAAAATGCCTGGAAGAACAGAGCCTTCCAGCTGCAGCCCCCAAAATGAGTGGGATTAATGCATTTCTACCTCACTCCATGGCCATGTGTTTCCAGAGGTTCACACCCAGGGACTTCCATTTGCTTCCCTGCAAATACATATTTAGTCTTATCTGTGTAATTTCTAATTGGGTCTTGAACGCACAAAAATTAAAACATTGACAATAGCCAGTGTTGGTGAAGGTGTCGAGACAGGCATTTTTTCATACATCGTTGAGAGTTCCAACTGATGGAACTTCTCAGCCCATTTTAACAGCTTTTAAAACAAAACATAGACCCTTCAGCCAGCATTTGAGGTCATTACAGCTTTGTTTATTGGAACAGAAAATAGTAAATAGACTAAGTATTCATCAGATGGAAACTATTACATAAATGAATTAAATGTTGGATATACTCATGGCGTGGAAGACCAAGCCACAGTTCAAAAAATAATGACCTCTCTGTGTGCTGACATGGAAGAATGCCTACAGAGTATAACTAAGGTCAAAATCAAAGTGCAGAACAGTGTATATGAGAGGAGACCATTTTTATAAATTTTTATTCTAGCCACTTATAGGACAAAATCTAGGTGGAGTCACATCAATGGATTAACAGTACCTTTTGGAGGTAGGGAGCTTTCTAGGATACACATTTTTTACTTGTTGGAACTTGTCTGTTTTTCAGTCAATAGTAAGTGTGTATTCCTTTTAAGTTTAGTGAAAACTGTAGTGATCTTAAATTATTTTTGTGATGCTCTATATCCAGCCAGGTGTCTTTTTATGACAAGTGCTCTCTATTGCCCCTGTTGTCCTCTCCGTGGGTCTCAGACATGGAGGACTTTTTCATGTGCTGAAACTAGGATTCTTCCTTCTTCCCCCAAAGCTCAGACTGGTAATGCTTTTCTGCAAGGTTTAGTTACTTGAGCACGTAAGTTTTCTTGATCACTTCCAAGTTTTAACATGCACCTCCAGGCCCCTACCCAGTTTTTCTTTGCTTTGCTTTTTGTTTACTATGTTTGGATTTTGTATAGATTATTTCATTCGAGTGGTCTTGTTACCTATTTTTGTAAGATTTCGATCATTTTCTAAGTATCCATATCTTTTTGTCTCTTTCCCCTACCCCTTCTTTAATGAGAAGGAGATACCTATTTCCCAGCCTGCTTAGAATTGCTCATTAGGCTTTATTGCACAGGAGTTTTAAAAGAGGGCCCAGGGGATTGGGCACGACCCTTTGCTGCAGAAGCTCATGTCTTGTTTCTTTTGCCCTCACTCTTTTCTCTTACTGAGCTAGAACTGTGCACATTACCTGTGTAATTGCAAGAATTAAATTAAGAATTGGGGTTTTTTTAACTTCTACTTTATGTTCAGGGTGATGATTTATTTAGACAGCATATTAAGAAAAAAGAGAAACCACTGGGGCTGGCTCAGTTGGTGAAGCATGCAACTTTTGATCTCGGGGTTTTGAGTTCGAGCCCCATGTTGGGTATAGAGATAACTTAAAAAATAAAATCTTAAAAAAAAAGACACCCAGCACTCCCATGAATTTATTTCTTATTAATTTAAATTTTTATACAAGCTATATGAACAGAACATTAGAAAACGGAGCTGAGCAAATGAAGAGAAAAACAGAAATCACCTGTATCAGGTATAGTTTAATAATTGGCTTTATAGCCTGATAGATAGTTTCTATGTATGTAAATATCTTTCCTAAAAATAGGATTAAATTTAATAAATTGTTTTATAACCTGATTTAATGCTTAATATAGCATAAATATCTGTTTATGCCATTAAAGAAAAATAATAATAGTAAGCATAGAATTGACTACATGCCAGGCTCTAGATTGTTTCATGCATATTAGCCTCACAACATGCTATATGTTGGGTAGCATTATTACTCCCATTTTATAGATTGAAAAACTGAGGCACAGAGAGATGAGGTAAATTGCCTAAGGTCATAGAGCTAGTAAATAACAGAACTAGGTGTGGAGCCTAGACTACCACCTCTAGCTCTTGACCACAGAGCTCTGACCCACGTCATCATTTTCACGGCTATATTACATGACCATGTAACCACTTCCTTCTTTCTGGGCTTCTAGATCCACTGTTGTGCACAAAACAGCAATGAGCACCTTGTTCATATATTCATCTTTGTATGTGTGCTCATTTACTACTGTTAAGCCAAATCCCAATGGATAGAATAGCCGAGTCCAGGAGTTTACACGTTTTCGTAAAGTTTGGATACTTATTAGTCAATATTTGAAGCAATATATTTCGAATGTCTCTTTGACCCTTATAAATTCATTGTTCTTTTCCAAAACTGTGTAACTGTCTTTTGGATTCAGTGATAGTTTTATTTTGTTTGTTTCTTAAAACATGGAGCTTCTCTTTTACTTCCTCTCCCTTCTTTATGTATCATGCCAATTTCTCTAAAATGTTTCACAAAATAATACACTTTCCAAAAGCATGAGGCTTTATGTTGTCAGACCTTCCAGTACCTCCTGCCCTGAACCTCTCCGATGAGGTCATATACACAGATGAAATACTGCCCACCCTCTGACTTGCCGTCCTTCATACTGCTATTTTTTTTCTTTTCCCTGCTTTACTATGTCTTTCCAGATTCACAAGAATTGAAGTAACAAACCTGCTGTACAGTATATTTGTTTTCTTGATTCGATGCATGTCAGTGAGGGCGGGCTGCCTGGCAAGGACGACTGAGGTGTTCGAAGCCTGGAACCCAGAGCTTCCTGCTCTCATCCCACCTTGGCCTCTCCTTGTATGACCTTGAGAAAGCCACTTAATCATCTGCATTTCATTTTCCTCATTTGCCAAATGAAGAAGGTGAACAAAATGACCTAGAAAACCTATTCCCGGTTTGAAAAAAAAAAAAAAGTGTCAGCTCTCCAAGAGTAAAGTAGAGCTTGGAGAAACATTGTTTGAAACTGGGGCAAATGCAGAAGTTGGTGGAGCGGTGTTGGAGGCTGTTTAAGATTTGTTTCAACATATTAAAAATATTTTGTGCCGTGTCCCTTAGCCAAGGTCTCCTAAGAGTGTGCCTTAGTGGTCTGTGAAACATGTCTCTAAGACCAAGGTAATTATAGTTGTTCCACTGATGCGTGGCGAATGGCCTCTCACTTTGAATTCTTTAATAGAAAAGAAAAACCTTCCATGACAACAGCACTGGAACTTAATTACAGGCTCCAGTTCCAGGGGCAAGAATAGAGACAGTCAGGGCTGTGGTCAAGGGACAGACGACAGCCTGGGAAGAACCAGGACAGGGGGGATGTAACAATGACAGCGTCAGTGGGGCTATAGATCAAGCACTTGCTATTTGCCAGGCGCTGTCCCAAGAACTTGAAATCGGGTATCTGATTTAATTCCCGCGATGACCCTGAGAGATAGGTTATGAGGTAGGCACTTTTACTTCTTCTGTTTTACAGAGATGAGTATTGGGAGGCTTAACGACTTTAAGTAACCTGATTCAAGCTACTCAGCCAGTAGTTGTCAGAGGCAAGATTGAGAGTTCTCTTACATAACACATGCTTTTTGAATATGCATTACATGCCAGGCACCCTTCTTGGGCCTGGAGATGCACCAGTGAATGAGGCAAAGTTCCTGCTTATATGGAGTTTGGCTAAGAGTGGGGTGAGCCCAGTAATAACAAGCCAGAAAATCAATAAATAATTTCAGGTGGCAATAAATGCTATGAAGGAAAGTGACGAGAGCCAGGGGTAGGCTACTTTACTTTATACTCCCCTGTCAAGGGAGGCCCCTAGGAGGTGACTTGTGAGCTAAGCCCTGCATAATGGAGTAAGTCAGCCATGCAAAGATTGTTGGAGAGCACTTTATGTGGACCATCCACCAGAGCAGTGGCTGGGGGCCTGGAGGAACATGGCTTGCTCTAGGAACAGAGAGAAAGTTAGCATTTCTGGGTAAGCGTAAAAAGACAAAATGTCTGCACAGAAGTCAAAGAGGTAGGGAGGGACCAGTTGACACAGGACCTTGTGGGACCACAGCAGGTTTGTATATCTTATTCCAAATGTAGAAGGAAGATGCTGCAGAATTTCACGCAGGGGAGTATTATGATCTCCTGTCTCTACGGGCGCCCTTCTTCACTTTGTAAAGTGGCCAGTGGCAAGTGGCCAGGGATACATTGTTTCTGTAGCATGCAGGGCAGCCTAAATGAAAGTTATAAAGTTAGGAGTCAGTGTTTCAGATGAAACAAAATTCTAGAATGTTCACAAAACAGCAAGACTGTGGTGGACAGGGAGAGGTCCTTGAATCTAAACTTTTGACTTCAGTTAAGAAGACCTTAGGAGATGCAAGTGGAGCATCTGAACTATACTTAAAAACCTGCATAAAGGAGATGACTTCTCTTCAGGGACCTTTTGTCAATATGCAGAGACTGGCAGTTGTAGGCCCTGAACATTCTTGACCGTTTCTCGGTCTGGGGATTGTGCTCGCCTCATAGAACAAAACTCACCCACAATAATAAGACTTTATAGCTTCGTGTGAATGACATCGCAGAGATTTACATTTCTTTGCAATCTGGCGTCCCTGGTGATCTAGTGGTTAGGATTCAATACTCTTCATGCAATCTCCAGTGTGAGTGTGTATGTGTGTCGATCTTTATCTTTGAAAATTATTTTTGAAAATGCCATCAACATTTTAACATACAGGACCTGGCTTTTCTGGTGAGGTGGCATTGTACGGATGTTTCTGTTGTCAACTCCACAACTTGATTGATTTTCTTTGAATGCTTTTTAAAAACAAATACCCCTGTTAACTCATAAAAATTGGTTTATGTCAGAGACAGAGTGAAATTAGTGGCTTGTTTGGGTTAAAAGCTCACTATTAGAAGATATTGTGCTCCTCTGACAAAACGATTAAGAATTCCACTTTTATCAGAAAACCGAGTTTGAATGAGAACACTGGGGCACCTAGGTGGCTCATTCAGTTAAGCGGCTGACTTTGGCTCAAGACATGATCTCACAGTCCGGTCCGTGGGTTTGAGCCCCGCATCAGGCTCGTGCTGACAGCTCAGAGCCTGGAGCCTGCTTCAGATTGTGTGGCTCCCTCCCTCTCTCTCTGCCCCTCCCCCACTCATGCACACTCTCTCTCTCTCTCTGTCTCTCAAAAATAAATAAACATTAAAAAAGGAACACAAAGCATTATTAATGCACTGTGTTTATGTGTGTACTTATGTGGCCGATTATCCATAGATGGGTTCCTGGCAGTACGGGCCTAACAATACGGATTTATTTGAATGAAAACTACATTTAGAGGCAGTTAGTTGCTTCTGTGATCAGGTGGGCCCCAGAGAGCAAGACAGTAATTGTGAAAGAATTTAATTTAAGCTACCCAGCTGTAATTAAGTAGGATTTGGGGAAGTTTGCCACTCTTGAGTTAGTTTTTATATAAATAGCATATTTGTTTCTCAGGAGAAGAGATGTTCTCAAACTACCTCCACGCATGAAGTTGGAGAATTTCTAGTCCTTGGCATGAAACTCGTTTGTGACAGTAGCATAAGGACAAGGGTGTGGGCAGATGGCTGTGCGGTGTGATACCGTGGGGGTGCGGGAGGACAAGAACCATTTCCTCGTATAAGGGTGCTGAATTCGAGAACTCTTAAGGTTCCCCCCTCCAACTCAGTGTTCTGTGATTTGAGGGAAAGGCTTCTCCCCTCAGGCTGCGTAAGCTACCTATGTTTTACCAAGGCCTTAGCTACCCGCCCAGGAAGGCTGTAATAACTCCATCACAGTTATAAATTCGGCTGTCAGCACTGGGATTGTTGAATCGACTGAACAAGCAGATTTTCTCCCATTGTCTGTTTTCTAGATTGATGAGTAACAATGTCATCCTCTCCATTTTATTATAACTCTTTCACTCTGACGCTTCTGATTGCTGAGAGGTGTTCTAGAAATTTCCTTAGTCACACGCTGGAATAAATTCAAGGAGACAATGCAATTCCAATTGAATCATCAGTGTCTCTGCTGTCAGACCCAGTCATTTTAGGAGTTCAGTTGGTTGAGTTGCACAGCTTCCCAGATTTAATATCACATGCTTGCCACTTTACGTCTTGCCCTCAAGTTTTAATAAATGGGCTAAAGGTCTGATGGGAAACTGTGAGATAAATTATATGTTTATTATGCCAAGCTAAGTAAATACTCTTTGAAAGGATTACTGGAGGGTACAATCAAGTTAATTGCTTTAAAAATCTTTTTTGATTTACTGGGCTCTATGAAAATGGTTAAGCAATTGATTTCTGTCATGGTAAGTGATCTGAAGAGAGTGCTGTTGGGTCCACAAGGGTTGTCATGTACATTTCCTCCCTCATGGCTGGAATTGTCCCATAAAGGAGCAGAGAGGGCCCCCTGGGACCAGAATGCAAGTACTGCTGACAGACTGTTGTTCCTCCAAAGAAGACACATGTTGACAGTTTGACGTTAAGGCTGACAGATTGACTTTTTTTTTCCTTTTTTATTCTAGATGCTGAAGAATACCAGCCTCCAATATGGAAATCATACTGTGAGTATTTGAAATGAGAATCCCTTCAGATGTCTTCACTAGGTCTGCCTTTTGATCGATTCTTTCCGTTGATTTAATGAACACAAGCAGTCACGCATCATGCACTGAAAAACACAAATCTTGCCTCTTCCACTAAGGAAAAAGTCAGGGTGAACCACACAGCCCTCTCCCTTGATCAGGACCCCCAAGCAAAAGCTGCCTGTGACCCACTTGAGGAATGCTTAGAAAAAGATAAACATTCTGACTCCTAACCTTTTGGTTTGGGGCTTTCCTTTTCATTTTTGCGGAGTTGGTCAGCAAGGACGAATGTGTTGACTTCCATGAATTACATTCTTAGTGGATCATCCCATGGCTATAATATCGTATGGCACTTACCACAAAGAATATTAACAGAG
This sequence comes from Suricata suricatta, assembly GCF_006229205.1. Taxonomy (NCBI): domain Eukaryota; kingdom Metazoa; phylum Chordata; class Mammalia; order Carnivora; family Herpestidae; genus Suricata; species Suricata suricatta. The sequence goes on along the minus strand of NC_043701.1, from coordinate 46,006,059 downwards.
AGCAAGGAATCATGTTTGGTCACTACGGGTGACGTCTTTGAAACAGAGACCGTATCTGGTCAGCAGTCAGCAGTTCCCTTCATGAAGACAGGCAGTTGTCATCACATCAAGTTCATTTTCTCTGTCCTTAGTATCCTCTGCCTAAATGATTCTCCAGCAAGAGAAGGAAGGCATGTGGACGGTTGGAAACCCACAGTGCCAACAGCCAGGGGACACATGTTCTTGATCAGGCTCCAATTCTGGACAGCAAGAATCAGAATAATTATTATCATCAGGGTTGAGGCTACCATTGTTTCTACCACCCGAGAGACCCTGCCCCGTGCCGGCCACTGTGCCAGCTGTGTGCCTGACCTTTTGAGTTCTCACCACAGCTTTCAGCGATGGCTGCCATTGTTATCCCCATTTCATATGCAAGGAAACTGCAGCTCAGGGAGGTTCAGTAACTTGGCATATGTTCTCCATCTCTGAATGTCTTGGACTGGCATTCAGAGTGGAGCCCAGATGCAAGTCTGACTCTACAGCCTGTAACTTTTCAGGACTTTTTTTCCTTCCACTTAAAAGTGTATACCTTTGTATATACATGCCCACACACATATACGCACATGCCTGTATATATATATGCATTTGTGTGTGTGTGTTACTGAAGCAATACACAGCTGTACGAGAGACCAACACTACAAAATACACAAGGTTGAGAGTGAAGTTTTTCCTCATTGACAAGCCAGCCCCATCCCGGATTTCATGTCTCTTTCCAGCTTCCCAGGTGCTGACCTCTGTCAGCTTTGGAAGCCACATCCTTCCGGGTGTTCAAAATACACATGGCTAATATTAAGGCATTTTTTGCTGTTGTTCCCTTTGGAGAAAAATGGGCTTACACTGTACTTGGTGTCCTTCAGCTTGCTTGTTTCACTTCACAAATATCTTGTTTTTATCTTTCCATGTCAGCATATATAGAGGCACCTCTTTCTTTATTACATGAGTCTGTTCTTTCATCTGTGAAATAAAGGGGTTGTGCTGGGTCTCTAAGGGCCCTTCCGATCTAATGTTCTGCATTCTGATCGTCTATTTTAAAAGGCAGTGCTAATGACTCAGTAATTGGATGTTTTTGTTTGTTTGTTTCCTAATGGAGTGTGAAGAGCTCTGACAGTAAATCAACAAAATATTCATAGTGAGAGGCGTTGGGTGTTCCATGACTTACTGTGCTTTGCACACTGCTTTGCACACAGCCTTGCATACATTAACTAGCCAATAAATATTTGTTGAGTGAATGCTACCGCTGAGAGCTTTACTGAAGCAAAACGATGGCAGTGGCTCAAATTCATTTCGCCTTTTGCTAAGAGGCCTTGGGCCACCCAATATATCTCTTAAAAGCGCTCCTGGGTCCTAAGGAAGGTAGAAAGCACGTTGTTAATTATATGTTTAGAGTATCAATTTCACCTTGGTGTATTGGTTTTAAGTCTGGCTTGGGGTCTAACCAAAGTTGTGCTTGTTTTATTTGCTCTAAAGTCATAAAACTTGAGACACAGAAGGGATAGTTGAGGCCATTTAATACAAACCTAATGGCATATATGAAAGTGCTCTTTATTACACCCAACGAATAGTCATCCCAGGTCTATTTGAGGGCCTCTAGCGATGGATAACTCCACAACAGAGTTGTGGAGGAGTTGAGGGGAGGAGGGTGGTATGCCATCAGATGTGCTGTCCACAGTGTCCAAAACACACTACCTAAATGTATACAGAGCATGGCTGAGAAAGAACTCTTTTGGCTGTCCTGAATCCATGTTATTTGAGTTTGGGTGTTGGACCACTTATAAACTCACCTGACCATATTATCGCCAAGCTCTGCAACTCTATCTTATTCCCAAGACTATTTATTATCCACTCATATGGTCTTTGAGCAAACATACAGGGAAGATTTTCTGCATGTCAGAGAACAAGTATTAGGAATCAGAAATGACTAACTTGTGATCCATACTTTGCTCCGGTGTATAGTCTTGTAAGGGAGAAGCTATAAACCAATTAACTTGACATACAAATGGTTTAGTAATAGAATACTCTTCTTCTACCTCCTGAGAGTAGAGAAGACTTTATAGAAGAGGTTAAATTTGTATCTGCATCTTCAAGGATGAATTGAAGAAGGAATCTTAGGGCCATGAAGAGCTTCACGAGATCCTTCTTAAAATCCATATATGCAAGGAATGGATGGATGACTCAGTTGGTTAAGTGTCTGAGTTTTGATCTCTGTTCAGATCTTGATCTCAGGGTCATGAGTTCAAGCTCCACACTGGACTCCCTGCTGGGCCTGGAACCTACTTGAAAAAAATTCAAATATGCTAAAACTGCAGCATTTTCCTGATCTGAAAGTCCAAAAAGTTTCAAAGTATGAAATTTGCTTGGTTTTAAATAGCCTGTTGAATCCAGTTTGAACCTGAGTCATTTTCTTTGAAATGTTCACAAACCAGCCTTTGAAAGATAATTTTAGGTCTTGATGTCAAACACATTAGCATAGCATTTATGGAATGCACATTTTTCTGCCACACACTTTTTTTTTTTTAACTCTAGTGACTTTTGGTACTTTTAAATCACTCATATATTTACTGGAGGCAGTACATTTTTGCCATATTATAAGACTTGGTTCTAAAAATTGTGATTTTTAATTGGTATGGAAGTATATAGGTGTGTCTTAGCCTTTATTGCTGATTATTGGACATAATTTTGACTTATTTGGTAGTAGATTCTTATCATGAGGACTTAGTCGCAATTATGACATTATGCCTAAAAGAAAATTAGCTTACCTGATAATAACCCACTTTAAAAAGTGATTTCTAAAGTTTTTGTTAATGTTTGTTTATTTTTGAGAAGGAGGGAGACAGAGCTCAAGCAGAGGAGGGGCAGAGAAAGAGAGAGACACAAAATCCAAAGCAGGCCAGGTTCTGAGCTCTCAGCACAGTGACTGACACAGGGCTCGTGCCCACGAATCGTGAGATCATGACCTGAGCCGAAGTCAGCCACTTAACTGACTGAGCCACCCAGGCCCCTGATTTCTAAGTTTTAATGCTAATTGGGAGGCTTTTGGGTGCAAGTAGCAGAATATTCCACTCCATCACATTCACTGACTTAAGCAAAAAGTCCAGAGATACTGGCTTCAGGCATAACTTGTTCCAGCAACTCAAACAGCATATGCAGTGTATATCTCTTCCTTTCTAGGCTCTGCTTTGCAGGTTTGGCATCACTATTAGTAGGCTCTTCCTTTGTGATCTCAGATAGCTACCAATAGCACCAGGACTACCTCTCCCTTATTCAAGAGCAGCAGGCAGAGAGACAGTTTACTTTCCTGATACGTTTAGCAAAGACTTAGAACTGAGTCTCAGCCCTGACTGACCTGCATCACCCATTCCCAACTCCATCCTTGTGGTCAAAGAGTGGAGTATGCTGCTGACCTGAACCAGTCAGGGACCAAGCCTCTACATTCCACATAACTGGGAAATGTGGAGTACTGTTGGAATGGAGAAGATGGAAATGGATGCTGGGAAGGCAACCACAAATGTCTGGCTTAAAAATATAGAGGAATAGGAACCTTAGAAATCCGCTCTCTCAATATTTAAAGTAGATTGTGCATTCATTCATTCATCACTCATGCAGCAAATACATAATAAGTCTTTGCTTTAAGCCAAACACTGTGCTTTGGAGTTGTGAGGCCAACAGGATGGCTAAGCCCGGGTCTTGACTCAGAACCATGATGTCACATGATTTTCCTTAACTCTCTGTATTCTCTGCTTCCCTCCCTTTCTCAGAACCTGCCACTTAACTGGGCTTGTCCTGGGACAAGAATAACCTTGTCCCAAAGTATCATATATCTGCAGCTAGTCCTTAATAGTCAAGATCAACCCCCAAAACATTGGCAAAGTCATCAAGAAAGCTTTGGTTTCCATTTTCTTTTAAAAAAAAAAAGCTATCTTCAAGTTCACTTAAAAAAATAATAATGAAGCCATATTTTAAACTTTAAGCCAGAACCACATGAACTGTATGATGCCCTAAGCAGACAAGTTCACAAGTCCACCTCCCTGGGTATTCTCAGAAAGACTTTCTTTTCTAAGAGGCCCAGTGCCAATTAGGCAGCAGATGCTGGTGCTGACGGGTCTCCCAGGGGACCCTCCCGGGTAGCAGGTCAAGCAGTCACAGCTTGTGCCTGTTTTCCTAAAGAGGAGTTTAGAACCTCAAAACCCTGATCCACTGATCCCCCTGCCTCAGAATTGCCTGGGGAGAATATTTATAATAACAGATCCTCAGCCCTAACCCCCAGATTTCTGAATAGGAAGTTGGTTGGGGGTGGGGGTCATCTGCAATTTATCATACCCCGTAGGTAGAAAAACCTTCTTCACACTTAGACCTCTCATCACGGGGCTACCTAGCCTCATCCCCAGGTTTTTCACTGTGCCATTAGACAAGAGAAGAACTCAGTCCCCATTAAGATTGCAATTCTGCTAGTGAGGCAGGTTGGAGGTGGGGTTAAGCCAAGAAGGCCTCTAAAACTCCAGCTCTTTCTCACTCACACCCACGAGTTTCTCCCATGAAGCCTGGGAAGACATGGCTGGCGAGCAGGGTGCTACTGGCTCAATGTCACAAACAAATGGCTGGGTTGGGCTCCTGGGTCTGCATGCCCTCTTAATAAAGAAGCTATTAGAGGCCATTCTTACAGAGTCTGTAAGGAGCCAATGGGTGTGGATAGGGTTTCAGCATCACCCAGACCACAGGCTTTCCCTTGGCATCTACAAAAAGTGGGATGATTACTGTTAGAGGGGAATGAGCCCACTTTTCTTATTGGAGAAATAAGACTCATTCTTTCTGTGAGTCCTGCATTTCTCAATGTGCTTCAAGTTGCTTGGCATGCAAGGACCCCTCTTCTCCACCTCCTATGTCCCCAGTGACCAAGCCCCCTGCCCAATAGCTTGTTTCAGTGCTAAGAATTCTCCCAGGTCCTGTAGAGTGCCCAGGGCTGGGGAGTGCCTAGAACCCATCTACAGCAGCAAATTCCACCACATCACCTCTTAGCCCACAGAAACACCCAAGAAGTGACATACATTATTGTGTTTTGCTTGTGAAATGTATTTGTTGAACAACAACAAGAAAATTCATGAAGTGACATGTTCAGATGATGTGACATATTCCAGTTTGTATTAAATATGCCTCAGAGGTGGGTTTTTCCCCCTGCAGTGGTTGTTTTGTTATAGCTAACCTAGAAAATGAGCCACGGAGACCCTCACTTGAAGCTAAGATAGGATTTAGGGCCCATTTTTTATAAAACTACCATTGCAGTTGGTTGCTGTCTCATTATCTTTATAGAGACACATTATCCAGATGGCAAACAGGCTTCTTGTGCCTATGTGCCAACTTTTGTTGCTTAGAACAGCACTGAACAGATCGGTTCCTGAGACCTACTCACTGAGAAACAGCAATCGATCAGAGATGTGTGCTGCCCAGGGACCAGGAAAATAACTCTGGTGTTTCTGGCTTGAGGGTTTCGCAGGGACCCCATCAAAGTCGTCCCAAGTTTAGACTGTTTCTGGTTTTGAGATTGGTGAACGAGCACTTGTGTCTTTATTAGACCTCAGAGAGTTGATAGAGGGTACAGTGATGCACTTTACCCTATCTAGAATGTTCCTTCACCTATATCCTCTGTGATTGTTAATGGCGTCTCAATCTCTCATTGTTTCAAGGTCCTTCCCTCCATTCAGTCTGTCATTAAGCCCTGTCAGTTCTCCTCTGCCATCAATTTACCTTCTTATCGGAGTCTCTACCAGGGTTGTTTTAATGCACATCTTCATGATCTCCTTTATGTACAACTATAATACTGTTTTCTCTTGATTCCCTGCCTCCAAGACACCTGGTCTGATCCTCCTCTCAGTGAGGCCCCACTCATGGCTGGGTATTAGTGTCTCCAAAGTGTTTTACAAAAGAGAAACAAATTTGGGGGCTTTCCCCAAGACTCTCAGTAAGCATTGCCAGTGGGCATTCCTAGCTGCACATAGGACCTCTCCACTCACTGCTTTAGGGAACTACTGCAAGGCTGAAAAATGCCAACCTTGGGATCTGGAAATCAGGCTTTCAATCTCAATGTCCTGATATTTTCGGTGTGACCTTGAGCTTCTTCAAAGCTTGGTATCTCCACTACTTTATCCATAAGGGTGGCATATCCATTACCTCAAAAGTTTGTTGGGAAGATTAAATGAGAAGATACAGATAAGGTGTCTGGCACATAGTAGGTGTCCACACTTTGGCAGCTTCTATCATTCTGCATAGTCTTACCCTTACTATTCTGAAACAGACCAGATCATGTCATCTCCCTGCTCAAAAAATGTAATTGTCTCCCTGCTTCAGACAGAAGAACATCCATGCTCCTTAGCTCCTGACCTTTAAGATTGAGTTTTATGTGGGGGTGCCTGGGTGGTTCAGCTAAGCGTCCAACTTCAGCTCAGGTCAGGATCTCACGGTTTGTGAGTTCAAGCCCCATGTTGGGCTCCGTGCTGACAGCTCAGAGCCTGGAGCCTGCTTTGGATTCTGTGTCTCCCTCTCTGTGCCCCTCCCCAGCTCACATCCTCTCTCTCTCTTAAATAAACATAAAAAACTTGTTTTTAAAGACTTAGCTTTCTGTGACCTTCTCCTACATCTGTCTAACCTGGTGGAACAGCCATGCTGGACTCTCACTGGTGAGTAAGCATGCCATTCCCTTTCCCGGCTGAGGCTCGCTCTTCCACCTGTAGCTGCCTTTCTCTTCCCTACCTGCAAAACCCCTCTAATCCTCTGAGAAGAACTCTGAAGAGCTGCATGCTACTCCCCTAGGGAAGCCATCCTGGCCACCTGAGTAGAAAGAACTACTTCCTCCTCTCGCCCGCCCTTGATTTTTTTCTCCACACAAGTCTCTCTCACTAAATCAGTTTCCTTGAAGACAAAGGTTGTGACGCATGAGTTGTTCATATAGTTCGTTTGTTCACCAAATATGGCTGTAAGCTAATCTACTGTGTGCCAAGCACTGTTCTAGGTGCCAAGGGTACCACAGTGGACAGCACAAAGTCCCTGTCCTCAAAGAGCTTACGCTTTGGTCGAGGGAAATGGTACACAAAATAAACAGACAAAATGTGTTGATGATGATGAATGCTATGAAGAAACAAAACGGGGTAAGGGAGCAGACGATGGGATGTAATGTTATACCAAATCAGTCAAGTCAGGGAAGACCTGAATCAAGGGAGAGGGCGTGCCAGTTGGTTATCTTGGGAAAGAGCAATCCAGGTGGAAGGAGTAGCAAGTGCAAAAGCCCTGAGGCATAGAAAAATAAACAGGGTTCTGGACTCAAAAGAATAGCTGGCTGCCCCGAGACAAAATTTTACTGTCCTGTTCTTGTTTCCTCGTCTAAAAAATAAGAATGGTAATACAGCATTCTTTTTTCTGAGTTCTCCTGCAGATAAAATATTGTCCCTGGCACATGACAGGCACTTGATATGCTGGTTCCCTCCTCTTCTCCCTTTCTCTCCGTTCATCAGAAAAGCCTCCACGTAATGCCGACTATGGTATCTGGCCTATAGCAGATGTTCAAATATTTGCTGATATGAATCACCCACACTTAGCAAAACATGCTTCTGTCTTAGAATGTGTACACTTCCTTTGTCACCTCCAAGGGAGGCATTAAAAATGGTGTCCAGCCAGCCATACCCCCACAACTGTTGGCTTCAAGAGGCATTGGCAATGGGAAGAGAAGAGGGGGCACGGTCCTCTAGATATGGCTTCTGCATTTCCCCTTGGCTCTAAGCCTGTGATTTCAGGAACTGGCCCTTTTAGGTCCCTTGACACTCATTAACAGCAACACTGTTGGAAACCAGTTAGTAGGCACTGGGACTGATTCAAAAGATCTAAAGGATTCTGTGCAGCCTTTCCCATGATTTAAGGAGAGCATGGGCATTACTGGGATGGTCAGTGGAATGTCCACAATTCTTTCTGTATCTTTGGCCAGTTTTCCTTGTGTTTCCTTTTTGACGAGAAGCCTTCTCTGTCTCTCTCTGCCATACATGGCTACACATGTCCTTAAGTGACACAGGCATTATCATTAGTGTGGGCAACTCAGCTTAGCAACGTGGCCCATTAAAACGTCTATACGAGTAGAGAGTTTCTTCTTTGTGTGATAGCTGGGCAGTCTACACTTAATTAGGTAAGAAAATAACCATGTTGAGCTGCACGCATTGAGAAGCCGTAATTACAGAACACAGCGCATCATCTCCATTACTGTTTCCACATGACCATCTGCATCTCAGTTAAAGTTCCTTTTTTTATTTTTAGACCTAAGAATAAATCAGAAATTTTTGCTTATCTTATTACATTTTCTAGAAATAGTTTGTGTGATTGAATTTTAACTTTTCATACATTTATATGGTCTAAAATTAATTCTTCCTTTTTCAAGATTCTCAGGATAGTATCAGTTTGGTTTTCAAAGAGGTAGAGCTCACGTGTACCTGCATAGGGTAGTTTCTTCCTTTTTATCTTTTGTCTTTTTTTTTTTAATGTTTATTTTAGAGCAAGAGAGAGTGCACAGTGGGGGAGGGGCAGAGAGAGAGAAAATCCCAAACAGGCTCTGAGCTTTCAGTGCAGTGGCCGATGCAGGGCTTGATCTCACGATCTTCAACATGATGAACTGAGCTGAAATCAAGAGTCTGACACTTAACTGACTGAGCTACCCAGGCGCCCTGGAGTAGTTTCCTTCCAAGAGAAATAACCAGACCAGTTGAACAGCAGAAAATCACTCATTGTAATCAGAAAAATCATGGATAATAGGCTGATAGATTTTATTTTTATATACAAACCTACTTTCCTCTACACCCAAGCCTGAAAGTCTATCTTTGAAGCAAGATATAAGAGGGTTACTATTTCTTAAGATATTGAGGGGCCCAAGAAAGAGAAATGACAATGGGTGGGAATTAGTCACATAGATGAGAATCCCTGGTAATGGGGGAGCCAAGAATGGAAGTCATGAAAAGAGAAAGGACTTGGGAGTTTCACCTCCTCACAGAAGCGGTGGTGTCTTTGTACATATCTGTGACATTTCAGAGAATAACACTGCTCTGCTAATGCCAGTCCTTCTCCGATGTGTCGGGAGACATCAGCATGTAAATTCAGGAATCCTATTATGTGATCTTAACTCACAAGTAGAATTACATTCTTAAAATAGTCAGAAGAATTTTTACTTTTACCTTCCAAGAAAACCATAAAATGAACAATGCCAGTAACAATTATGAAACTAAATTGGCCTTGTAAAAGAATAAAAAAATCAATTTTGCCAGTTTACATCCATGGTAACTAATTTCCATATAAATGATCTGACTTTATTCAGTCTAAAAATATGCCTGTATCCTCATTGTGGTTTTTTTGTTTGAAATATTTGCAGTTCTTGAGATATACTTAGGTGGAACTATTTGAAGATATTTTGGTATGTGTTGTAGTTTTCTAATTATAATTATCTTTTATTTTATTTTTTATTTTTTTGGCAGTGTATCAGTTACAGCAAGAGGCTCCTCGGCCCAAGAGGATCATTTGTCCTGGGGAGGTCAGTATCTGCTAGTTCCAACACACCTTGTTAAATATGATGAATTTTCAGCACTGTGTTGATGTTGGAGGGCTTTCAGGTTTCCTGGGAGTTGATTTGCATTCATGTTTTTTAAAGTGTCACCAAATTTAACGCCTAAGTAATCTATATTTTGAAATCAGTTGTTATTCGAAAAATATTCACAAACTAAGTTGAAGTGAGAGGTCTTGTGTTTTTAACCATTGCAGAGGCAAATTAAGCCTCCATTTTTAAAAACCCCAAAACGTGTGTTTTAGTTGTTTTCCTTATTCCGGCTGTTTTGATTCTTCTATCATTCTTTAATTATGGAATGCTTCCAACAGAGAAAACACAGAGAATAATATATCTAGGTATTCTCAACACTCATATTTAACAAATCTTTATGGTCTGTCACACTGACTTGATGTTAAAAAAATCCCTGCAAGAAAAGTGACTGTTTTTATTCTTGGAGATAAGTTTAAAAATATATCCACTCATAAAAAATGCTCACAGCCCAGAGAACTTTCCCCAGGCCGCCTTTACTTCTCTTATCATCTGGGATGCCAGCAGGATTGAAAGGCAGGGCTAAGGTTCTATTTCCTATTTTTATACTGACACCAGTTTTCTAATAGTCAAACGAATATCCTTTACCCAAAGGTCCATGGGTCCTTGTTTATTTTTTATATTATGACTTAGATTAAATATACAGTAGCAGATGCCACTTAAAGTGTCCCATCTGCCTTATCAGGAGGAAAAGGCTCCAATTCCAACACTCTTGAGATTCATCCTTGAACATCAGTACTTTCTGGCTACCAGACTGACTGGATCTGGTTTTGAACCTGTCTCGAAGATTTTGGTCCATAAATATCCACACCCAGAGCTGACTTATCACTATTTAATAAATGTTTTTACGTAGATTTTAGTTCTATTGGACCCTGAACTTCAACAACTGATCTTGTTATGTCACCAATCCTGATGACTTTCATCCTTTTATTATTCAACAAAATCCAAATATGAGAGGAATCGGATACATACAAAATGTTATAGAGGGTCTGGGGAGATAAGTAAGACACAAACTATTAAAAATTCCTTTGATCCTACTTTGCATTTAGTATTTCTCCAGCAGAAAAAATATAGCCCTTGCAGGGAGTTAGAGGAATTCAGATATCTCCATGGAAAGAATGTTTTGTAAAATTAGAACACAACTGGGGTGCTTGGGTGGCTCAGTCGGTTCAGCATCCGACTTCGGCTCAGGTCACGATCTTGCGGTTTGTGAGTTCAAGCCCCGCATCTGGCTCTGTGCTAACAGCTCAGAGCCTGGAGCCTGTTTCAGATTCTGTGTCTCCCCTTCTCTCTGCCCCTCCCATGCTCATGCTCTGTCTCTCTCTGTCTCTCACTAATAAATAAACATTAAAAAATTTTTTTTTAATTAGAATACAACTAAGGACTTTTCCTCGGGGCATTTCAGAAAAAGTCTCCAGGCTAAATGGGGTACCAGAACTTAAGATCCAAGGGCATCGTGTATTTGTTCATCTATTCAACAAATATAGATGGAAAGCCTACTGTGTTCTGACTTTGATCTAGGTGTTGGGAAGAACTTGGCTATTGATACTTAGAGTGTATATCAAAAGAGAACAAAATCATGACGTATGTAATTAAAGATAGATCTAATATTTTACCTCTACACATGTGTGTACGTGTGTATGTGTGTGTGAGAGAGAGAGAGGGAGCACACCTCTTTGCTTCTCAAAATCTTTGGAGCCATGTCATTTGTCCTGTAAGCCGGGTGGAATGTTCGCGATGGAGACGGGTAGATTCAGATTAGCTTCACAGAAGCTCTGCCTAGAATTCAGCTGAAACCCTTCAGACATCCAGCGGGGTCTGAAGGGTCCACAAATCTCTTTAATGTTGCACTTGTGTTGGAAGGCAATGCAACAAACATCTTAGCAAAGCGACTGTGTGCCACAAGCTATCACTATCTGCTGTAACTAAAGATCATAGAGCGTGCGTGGCTTTTTCTTTTTTCCTCGTCTGTCTTCTGAACCAACTTTTCACCTTCCGACCTTTATTAGTTTAATTCATTAATAAGTTGTCTGGTTGATGCTGGACTCAGAGGTTGCTTGCCTGTAGGAATTCCATATCCCATTTAACATGAAATGGATATTCATCGGCTCCATTTCCTCAGCAGGCAGCATGGGGCCCATGCAGCTAGGCAGGTGTCCAGCCATAAAGGGTCACATGTGCTGTCGGAGCAGGTGCTGCTGGGAGGAGAGAGCCAACAGGAGCAGCTTCATCTCCCTTTGTCCTCCAGCACGACATGAACTGCAAATCATTCCTGCCCATGTTGCTTGGCCTCCTTCAGGTGAAGGCACAGCCTCCTCTTGGACATCATGAAACCGCTGCTTCTGCTGTAGGCGGTGTGTGAGCAAATGTCTCTTTGGCCTGTGCCACACCTGCATGTCGGGGGACATGTCTTGTGGAGTCAGAAAGCCTTCGGTTAAGGATGTAGCCAGAGAGACTGAAGCTTTATTAACACATTTATATATAGCTGTAAGGGCTATTTCTTTTGAACAAGGAGTTATGATTTTTTTGTCTTTAACATCTCGCCCCTTAGCCAGCTATTAAGAGTCCACGTTTTCCTTCTCTACCCAGTCCAGCTGCCCCTGCTTCTCAGTCTTCAGCCTCTCTGCTCCCAGTCACCATGTCCCTGCGTTACTGCGTTACTCTACCCCTTTCTACCTACTTAACTAGAGCCAAGTACTCCAGTAGACTCTGATGACTGGTATCCTCCTGGGCTGGGGGTTCCTCTCAGCTTAGGATCGTCCCATTGCATGTGATCAGGACTCACGTGAGAGCACCAAGAGGGTCGGTAGTCCCAGATATGGAACACTTCCTCAAGAGTAAAGACACAAGCCAACATAACGTGAATGCTTGCTGGCTGTCAATAGAAACCAACCACCTAACAGACTTTCCTGGGGACCTAGGTGGGTTGAGGGGACAGCCAGATTCATCAGGCAAAATCCAGTGGGCTTTTCAAATGCAGGCAGAGGAGCCCAGCTACAGAGTCAGCTGGGCTTGATTTGAATTCGTGCTCTTTCCCTTTCTATCTACTTCAGCTAGAGCCAAGCACTTACTTTCTCAGGGAGGTGAAGGCCTACTTTACTCCGAGGGCCAATATGTACTTGGCAGGGGGCTATAAATGGGATATATGTGGTAAGTGTCTAGTGCTCGGCACATAATAAGTACTCAGTGTTCGTGATTCAAGGCAGATTCAGAAACCTGTGAAGAGGAGGGTCTAAGATGGTCATTAGAGAAAAAGTAAGAGCAATGACAGTGTTCTGAGTGGGAGCGCCCAAGAGACAGGGATCAGGAACAAAGCAAGATTCCTGGGTTGGGAATTAAACTACCAGGAAAAAAGATATTGAAGATGAGGAACAGAAGGTGCAAGCAGCTAAGCAGACAGGTGTGGCCGGCTAGTGAAGTGACGGTCACTGCTTTCTTGAGATTCATTGCTGTAAATTCATATTCACATCAGCCACAACACCTAGCACTCTACTAATATTTCCTGAGTGCCCTTTGCCAGGAGATTAAAAACGTCTTCTTGTGCGCAAAATTCTCTGTTGCCCTTTCCCACAATTATCTGTCAGTCATTTTGAAAGCAATTCATTGAGGGGTGCCTGGGTGGCTCAGTCCATTAAATATCTGACTTTAACTCAGATCATGATCTCGTGGTTTGTGAGTTTGAGCCCTCCATCGGGCTCTGTGCTGACAGCTCGGAGACTGGAGCCTGCTTTGGATTCTTTGTCTCCCTCTCTCTCTGTGCCCCTCCCCTACTCATGCTCTGTCTCTGTCTCTCTCTCTCTCTCTTTCTCTCCCAAAAATAAATAAACATTAAAAAAAAAAAAAAGAAAGCAGTTCACTGATTACCAAATATGTGCCTGGGTGGTCAGGAAGGAACTGTGAATATTGACCCCCAAACGTGTACATCTAACTAAGACTTCTCCCTGGGCCCCACACCTCACTCCATCCGTCTACTTGACCTCCTCAAGGAGATGTGCCACAGGCCACCTGTAGCCTAACACTCAAGATAGAATTCAACTCTCACCCCCTCACCCCCCTGCTGCCCCAAGACCTGGACTCCTCTCTTCCCACCCTCATCATTTTCTCTAGCAATGGTCAAATTTACCTCCAACTATATCTTGGATTTGCCCAGTTTTTCCTTCTCCATGACTACCATGTGGTTTGGATCTTCATCCTTTTTTGCCTAGATTATCATCGGTCAGCAGCCTCCTACCTGATCTCCCCATTTTCACTCCTGGCACCCTCCCTGCAGCTCGCTCACACACTCTCTCTGTCTCTGTCTCTGTCTCTCTCTGTCTCTCTCTGTCTCTCTCTGTCTCTCTCTCTCTCTCTCTCACACACACACACACACACACACACACACACACACACACACATTCTCTCTCTCTCTCTCTCTTTCACTCACACACACACACACACACACACACTCCATTTCACCAAACAGAAACCCCAATCATAATTATTAAATATAAATCAAACAGCTTCAACAACTTCCCATTGCTCTTAAAATGAAAATGTGACCCCTTGCTATGCCTGTGAGCCGTGGTGGGGCTCTGGTGTGGGTCGGCTCCCTGCCTACACCACTCTTAGAGCACGCGGCCCTGCAGCCCCACTAGCCTCTGCTCCCATCCATCCAACAAACCACAACGTTGCCACTACAGGATCTTCAGATCTGCCTGTTGCCTGGAATTTCCCGGTGTTCTCTGCATGCCCAGGTTTCAGATGAGAGTTCACCTAATAGCAGAAGCCTTTTCTGAACCCCATGAAAATTAGCACCTCTCCATCGCAGTGATTTCCTTAGCTTCATGAGGCTGACTCTAGGTATTGCTTTGGCAACTGTGTATTGTCATTGATGATCATTCTCCTTTGGAGGAGTAAGAGGGAGAGGACACGGTCTGAGTGGATTAGAATAAAAAAAAAGAAAGAAAGGACCGCCCCCATCACCAGAGCCCCTTTGTCATATCACCTTGTTTATTTCGTTGGTAGCGCTTGATATGCTAATATTCATTCTGTTGTATTTGTCTGCTTGGCACTTCTACATCCCCCTCCAGGAGAATACAAGCCCCAGAAACTTCATCAGTCTTAATTGTGTAGACTTCCCTAGCATTGAACCCAGTGCCAAGGTGCAGTGGGCAGTCAGTAAATATATGGTAAAATGATGAAAAAAAAAATTGAGACTGCTAACATAAGGAATTTAGAATTCTTAAACTATTACTAATAGCATATCAGGTTTCCCCAATGCTGTTATTAGGGCAGTGACTGGGGCTTTTGGCAGATGGTAAGGTTCTCACTTAAACACAGACTCATATTTTTTTCCTGGAATATTCTAAATTTCTTTTGGCCTTTCCAAAAGGCCGAAATGTCAAGATTTACTTGCATGACTAATTTAAAGTTAAGTTCCACTAGAATTACCTAAAGAATACACAATAAGTCGAAATTCTTTTGTGACTAAGTGATTTGGTGTCATTTGTCTTTTTTGAAATTGCTGGAGTGAATATGGAATCATAAAAAGCAATTTCCAAAAAGGGAAATGAAACTACATACCATTATTTCAAATTCTTCTCCCTTTTATGCGGCTTTACTTCCTCTCTCTCTTGCCATAGAATAACATATTTTGGAAAGGTTTTTTTTCCTTTAATGCAAAAGTGAATTGTAGAACTGAGGTTTCTAGCATTCATGACCAGAACCAGCTTTTTATTCTTGATCAGCCAAGTATAGATGATAATGGCCAAGCTCAAACTGTGGTAACACCTGATTTTACCTGCTAGTAAATTGTATTCACTTTGTAAATATCACTTTAAATGCCCCATTTCCTCTAGTTTTGGGTGTCCCTAAATATCTGCCCATTTCACTTTCTTTGTCAAAATTGTTCTTTTAAGTCTTCAATACCATTTCACTTTATCATTATGCTTTTAAAATTTTGATTCGCCATACCTGGGCTTTGCAGTCATATAGTCTTGTAGCTTGAGGCATTTATCTGGTCTTAGTCATATCTGGAAGCTCTAAACAAGCGTATCGATTGGCCATGTCATTCTCAACTAACTCAGTACATTTTGAGTCTAAATCAGTCAAGTTTTCTACTATTCTACAATCTTCCCCCTTTTCTTATTTTATTCATTGAAAATAAATGTTTTTAAACGTGTGTACTGGGGGAAACATGAAAACTCTACTGATTCAAGACATTTAGACAAGGTATGTCTCTAACGTAATGAGATTGATTCTGCAAGCCACAGACAAAAATCAATCCCATTACTTTTTAATTGGCTTAATGTGTAGTGATCAGAACGCTGTTTCTTCCCTGGTAAGAAATGTTTCTGTTTTCATCCTAGACATTCTCTGTTGGTCTCCTTTTTCCCCCTCTTCATATTGACACAACCTGGAATAAAGGGCATTTTTCATCGTTATTTCTCCTAGGCTTTTTAGCTCACTCATAATCAGTCAGGCTGTTTTCTTGATGTGATTTCATCTTGGGTTTCACTTGCTTTGGTTATAGACCTACTGTGGTAAAGGGGGAAAGCCCATCAGTAAAACCAATGCTCGAAAAATATTTTAGACAGATGAGTTTTATTTTTTCTAAATATACAACCAAAAAAAGAAAAAACTTTCTTATCGACAAGTACTGCTGTCTACCAAAATATATAACCCCCCGAAAGAGAAGTCACTCTCTTTAGAATACTTTGAACTTCTTATAATGTAATGCAGACCCTGTACGTTTGGGCTTATATATATTTAGTCGTTTGCAAGGTGGTATCATGAGCCAAGTATAAGGCATTCCTGAGGACAAACCGCTGTAGAATTCAGAGGCTCGGGGGCTCCGAGCCAAGAGGACAGGTGGACCCAACTGGAGCGAGTCATCAAAGAACAGTATCTATGCCGAAGCATAAATTGAGGAAAAGGTGGAAGTTTCTTCCTAAAACCAAACAAGGAAAGTGAAGGGGAGATTAAAAAGTGATTGGTAATTAAGTAGAATTTCTTGAGAACCTTCCTTGATCTCTCTGGGTGATTTTTATTTCTGAAAGTCTAACTTGAACATGTGTATTGCTTTGTGTAATTACGTGGAATGACCTTGTATAATTAGTTGTTTTAGGGAAAAAGTCATGGGGCGCCTAGGTGGCTCAGTCGATTGAACATCTGACTTTGGCTCAGGTCATGATCTCACAGTTTGTGGGTTTAAGCTCTGCGTGGGGCTCTGTGCTGACCGCTAGCTCCGAGCCTGGAGCCTACTTCAAATTCTGTGTCTTTCTCTCTCTGCCCCTCCCCTGTTCACGCTCTGTCTCTCTCTGTCTCTAAAAAATAAAAATAAAATTTAAAAAAAATAAAAAGGAAAAAGGCATCATGGAGTACAACACATACTCTGTTACTCTTACCTAACCTGTGACAGCCATAATAACCCAAGACCCATCACTCGTTGATGAGAATTGGGAGTGGGGTGGGCCGGACTGCAGCAGAGTGGTTATGAGGAGATGCTGGCTTTTTTAGGGCCAACCTTACACATCCCAACAGAAAGTAAATGTCTCACCTTCGCAGCAGCCGCTACCTAGAGCAGTCCCCAGTATGTCTGCTCTGTGACTCAGAGGTCCAGTCCAGCAACATTTCAGGTGTGGCCAGGGTTATCCGAGAAGGAGAGTGGGTACAAAGCACTGAGTGCCCTGGTAAGGTTTTACAGACAAGCTTCACATTTAGTCACCTGGTTAAACATTAACTGAGACATAATGCTGATAAAGATGAAGCCACACTTTGCCCTGGGCAAGCCTAGTCTCTGCAGGGAGTGTGACCTGGCTAGCCAAGCAGCGAGACATTTGAAAACAGATTTGTAATCTTGACTCTACTTGGCATCAGAAAAATGTGAATGGGATCATTCAGACCATCCTGATTTTAATATGTCTACCCTCAATGATATTTCCTATTTACTTATTGTCAGTCTTTTAATTGCAATCAATAGAATGCAATACATAGAGGGCTTGTTGTGCCTGGAGCACTGGGTTAGAGTTTTACACGTTATTCCTCACAGCAGTCCCATGGGGACGGTTAACCCCTCTCATTTTACATGAGGAAATGAGACTAGCAGCACAGGAGGGGCAGAGTTGGAATCAAACCCAGACCAAACCTAGGACTGGGCTTCTAACCCACGGATTCTCAACTGTGGTCCCGGGCCCAGCAGCTACAGCGCCATCTGGGAACTTGTCAGAAATGCAGATTCCCTGGCCCACCCAGACCTGCTGAATCACAAACTTGAAGATAGGGCCCAGAAATCTGGGTTTTAACAAATCCTGCACGTCATCCTGACACTCCATCAAGTGTGAAGACCGCTGTTGGAACCAGTGGTCTCCTTTCCTCTGATTTCTGTGTCCTACTCCCTTCCCTGTGCTCTAGGATAGAAGAATCAGGATGCCTTGTCTCCTACGGATGCTTCCTGTTTGGCTACCACTGTGCTAGACTCTTCATGAACTTCACAGTAGATGCTAAGTCACCCCATAGCCTTCTGGGTTTTGTCCAGATGTACTTCCTCCTGGATGTTATTTTCCACCCTTTAAAAATATTTTGCTTTTACCTTTCTTTGCTGTGTCTAGCTTTTCTGTAACTGGAATGTTGCAGAGGCCAAATATGAATCCTTGTGTGAGTATGGTCAGTACTTAATTTAGCCTGGTTTCCAATACCCACCCCATCGCCCAGTTTGTTATGCTTCTTAGTGTTATGTTTGTATTACAATTAAAAAAATTTAGAGGTGTCTGGGTGGCTCAGTCGGTAAAGCATCTGACTTTGGCTCAGGTCATGATCTCATGGTTCGTGGGTTCGAGCCCCACATTGGGTTCTGTGCTGACAGCTGGGAGTCTGGAGCCTGCTTTGGATTCTGTCTCCCTCTCTGTCTCCTCCTCCGCTGCTCATGTTCTGTCTTTCTCGGTCTCTCAAAAAATAAATGTTAAATTTTTTTTTAGTATTTAAATTCTATTCTAAGATGCTTCATATTCATGTTTGTTCATATTCAGTACATACTATTATGAGTTCTAATTTTTTTGATGTTTTCCTTATATTGCAACTATGCACATATCCTTTATAATTTACTCTTGCTTTTAATGGATGTTTACATTAATAAAAATTCCAAAGCCATTATCATTATGTCAGGACTACTTTGAATTATATTATATTTCTGTATCCCAAGATGACAGTCTCTCCATTCAGTAGGTCATCTGTGTGCTTAACGAGCATTTCTCAATTCAGATTTATAGGTGATGAATTTGCTAATGAAAGTCAGTCCAGCACTGGTACTCTCTTGGCTCCACCTCCTTGCCTCAATCTACCACTCCCCACATGTCTCCAGGCTGACATTGAACCATTGGCAATCAGTCACCTTTGGCCGTGTCCTTTAACAAATCAGTCTTCCCCGACATTAGCTCTAAGTACGCTGCATCTCCCTGTCTTGGTGGACCGAAGAGCAAGCTTTACTTTAGCGATGGCATCTCTCTCTTCCTCCTTATTTACATAGCCAGTGTCAGCTCCCCATTCACTGTGGAAGGAAGTTGAAGAGCCTTGGCACAGCAGGACAATGGCGTATTGGTTGCCATCCAGCACCTTGTGTCCTTCTAGGTAATTACACATCGATTGTTTGATGAATCATTCTCATATCTCCCTGAGTTATTTCGACCAAGTCTGTAATTACACTTTTCTGGTCCATCCCTTTGCTCTTGCTGTGGCCCTCAGGGTTCCATGACTTCTCAAAGACCATGCCTAATGATGCTTCAGCAATACCTTTCAATTCAGGGATGCAGATCAGACCCCTTAGTGTTTTAGTGTTCTGAGTTGTTTAACCGCATAATTGAACCGTTTTCTGCCTTAGCTCAGGTTGATTTTAAGTTGGCATCAGTCTCTCGTAGATTAAAAATTAATGATTCTCTCTTCCCAGTACAGAAGAGACAGAAGGGCGCAAATACAAAGAGATGATCTGACCCACCATTAAACAAAATGCCTCTGAGCCGCTGGCAAGCTCTGAGGTTTGAGCTAACTGTAAGATGTTCTGACACTGAGTTTGAAGAATGGAGTTTAAAGAATGTTACTTTGTGAGTCTAGCATTGGCATTAGCAAACTATAGCCTGTCGCCTATTTTGATAAAGTTCTAATAGAACACAGCAGCGCTCATTCCTTTACATATTGTCTATGGCTATTTTTATGCTCCTGCGACCAGTTGAGTACTGGAAAAAGAGACTATATGATTCTCAAAGCCTAAAGTATTTGCCCTCTAGCCTTGCCAGAAAACGTTTGCCAACCCTTAGTCTTACGCTAATAGTAAGTTGAAGAGTGAGTTAGTAGATGTAAGGCACTTAACTGTGTCTGGCATTTATTTATAGGAAGAACAGGTCTTTAATTTCTACCAACTCCCAAGCACTATATAGATGTTAGCAAAAAGGACGGACTTTTAGTCCCGTTATTTAGGATGAATTTGATCCTGAGCCATTTTATGAAACAATTTGGCCTTCTTATTTAACACGTGTATGTTGACAGACCAGGCTGAAGCAGAGACAATAAGCAGGTACTCTTTTACCAGCTTTCTCCTGGCAGCATTTTTCCCCATCCAGTAGCCTGTTAGAAAAGGGGGCAGCTCCATAAGCAGGAAATCAAAGAGGTGTGTGGAACCTGTCGATCTCAGAATGTCACTTGAACATGTCAACTAAACTCACTTACTTTAATTTGAAGAATAAAGCTGGGATTACCCTCCTATGAAACATCGACATGGTATTGAATTCTGATTAAGGATTTGCATGCTGATGCATTTAGAGTAAAGCGTGCTATGTCTGCAACTTACTATAAATACAGCTCCTAAAAATGTTGAATTAATGGATGGAGAGAGGGATGAATAAACAGGTATGTCATAAAGCAAGTACAGCAGGTGTTATAAAATCTAGGTGGCAGGCATATGAATGTGTGGGTATATGAGTGTTTGCTGTAAAAGTCTTTCAGCTTTTCGGTATATTCATAATAAAAGGCCAAGAAGAAACAACAAAGACTGTTTGTGCAAGAAGAGCCATGGCAGGATGTGCTCTGGCTCTGGGGACAGAAACGATCTGGCGGGTGCACAGCCCTGACCAGCAGGAGAGTGTCTTGTGTCAGAGCTGCTAAACACCATGAAGCTCGCTCAGGAATTTTTAGCATGGACTAATTTGTAAGGGAAAAAATTCAAAAGCAAGGGCAATTATTAATAAAGCACTTTCACTCTTCTTTATCACCATGTTGGGAATTATTTTAGGGGGATTGCCTGTTTCAGAAATGGTAAATTAGGTGATTTTTTTAAAATAGTAGGGAACAGGCTTCTGGATTTTATGAATATTAGAGCTGAGATCAGGGACTGGGTTTCAACCCTAAATCTGCCGTTGGCCCTGGTAGGACTGTGAGCGAGCAAATTTACCACTCTGAAGGGTGGCTTTCTTACCTATAAGAAGGAGCCAAAGATACATGTTCCACCTCCCTGTAGGGAGAATTAATGTTAAAAGCATTCTGAAGGCCACAATGATCTCAGTAGACAATGAGTTCTCAACTGGGGTGATATTTACCCCAAGTGAAAGGGGGGAGCATCAGTTCTTAAGGGGGCACAGTTTTTTCATGTGTAAAGCACAGATATACATATACAGCATAAACAGATGTGTAGTCTATCTGTAGTATTAAAATTTCATTTGGGAGAGATAATTAGGAAGAAAAAAGTGTGTAAAACAGCTCCAAGAAAGATGATAATGCAAAAAAGATTGAGGAAATTTCACTAGATGATCTTTCATTTCTATCACCTCTCAAGTTGTATCTGCCTTTTTTTTTCTTTAGGTAGATGAATTTTATTCATCAGTTGGAACACATGCATTTGAATACTTACACTGAATACTTAAATTGAAATACTCTTACATTGCTAGAAGGAAGGAGAACAAAGACTGAGGACAAGAAAGAAAATGATAGGTGTTCTGTGCCTTTTCCAAAGTAGGTATAGGACACTCAAGCCAAATACTATTTAGCTATGGAGAAAGAAATTTACTAACAAGAATGAGGAATTAAATGGGTATCCTCACTGAATCTTTTCCCCCCAAGAAATTTAATAGCAGCATTGAGTTTTCCCTTGATTTGATTCAATTCTTTTGGGTACTTCAAGCTTTCTTGAACCTAACGGCTATTTGGAGAATTTAAAAAGAGTTCCAAAGAGAATAATGAAGATGAATTAAGGATTGGAAATAAGATCTATTAGAAAAAGTTAGAAAAACAAGAATTATTTAGTGAAAGACCAGGCAATCTGGTGACCTGCAAATGGCTTTTAGGAAACCTTATCCTATAGAGAATAGTTTCAGGTTCTCCTCTGCACCAAAGACCCAAGGAAGGGGAAGCTGTATTTTGAAGCAAGAAGAATATGAGATTAGATATTAACATAAAATTTCTATCTGTGCTTAAGTCCTGAATTTTGATTCTCCTTTATGGGATTTTTAAAAATATGGTGCCTGTCTATAGGAAATATCAAGAGGAAGGACAGATGGACCCATAATGTTTGATTCTCCTGCACCAGTGGGAGGCCGGCCAGCCAGTCTGGCCAATATGGCTGACCTCCATGGGATTTGGCTTGATGGGAGGAAAGAGCCATTTTATGTGGAGCTGTGGCTTCAGGATGCCAGAGGATGAATTTGAAGCCCTAGCCAACGGCCAGGGCAGAGTCAGAGCAGTATACCTAACTGTGTTGTCCACACAAGGAGGCCTCAGGGTGGGTGTTGGGGGACAACACAGGAAGCCAAGAAACGAGTGCCAGGGAAGATGTAGCAAGGAAGACTGGGTCAAAAGGAGCTGCTGGGTAGATGCTCCGGGCCAACTGGAAAGGTGTGCACTTCCCACGGCTAGGCTATTGCGTGTTCTTGGAAGCCTACAGTGAGAGTAGGATCAAGATCCACATAGACTGGATAAAAATCCATGTACACTGGGTCAAAATCAATGTAGAAGTCTTAGGAAGATATCTCAAGCTTCCAGGAAGGTATTCATTCTCTCCAGGTTTTGGAACTGCTGCCCAAAGATGTGTTTCCCAGTCCTGGTATGTGTCAGAATCCCCTATGGAGCTTAACCTTACAGCTACCCAGCTCCAGCCTCGGAGATTGGGATTTAATGAGAATATCACTTAGGATTCTGTTGTGAGCAATAGAAATCATCTTTGGATAAATTCAGAGGGAAAACAAAAAGATGGGAGATAGCGGGTAGTTGGGAGGCTATGAATGAATTACCTTCATGGAAAAAGAAAGCTGAACAAAGGGCTTTAGAAAGGATATGTGAAGCAGGACACGTTCAGGGATCCAGGAAGCAGGACCGATGCAGTTCCAGGCAGCAGAGTGTGATGCCTTGGGACCCGAGCTCCAGGATAATATAGTCTGCTTTTCTACTCTGCTTCTCTGTGCTCAGTTTACCCTTTGGAAATGGGTGTAACAGATCTCACCTACTGGGTAGTCATGAGGATTGAACGAGTTAACATATGTAAGGAAAGTACTTCGGACAATGCCGAGCATATTATAATTCTTAATAACTATTAGCAGTTATTACTGTTATATTATTGTGGTGCATGTAAATCAACACTAACAGAGCTGTCTTTCAGACAATCAATTACTTTCATTGAAACAGAGCTCTGTGCAAGATACGCGGTTGGGCACCAGGACAACAGGGGAAGACAGACGCCTTCCCGTCTAGAGGTCACGAAGGCCAACAATCCCATTTCCACTACGATTATGGCCCTAAGTCAGGCCTTTAGTTCAGAGGGAGGATAAGAAATAATACCTAAGCCGGTTTGAGGCAGTCAGGAGAGATTTTCCTGAGATGGCAGTATTTTACTTCTTCTTTAATTTTTTTTACATACGTGCATTTATTTATTTTTGTTGAACTATAGTTAATATACTATGTTACATTAGTTTTAGGTGTACAACATAGTGATTCAACAAGCTTATACATTATGCTATGTTCATCACGAGTGTAGCTACCATCTGTCATCAGCCATTGCTATTTCAGGACCATTAACTGTATTCTCTATCCTGTACCTTTTATCACCATGATTTATTCACTTCATAATAAGAAGTCCCTACTCCTACTCCCGTTCACCCATTTTACCCATCCCTCCATCCTCCTGCTCTGGCAACCACCAGTTTGTTCTCTGTATTTATAGGTCTGTTTCTGCTTTTTGTTTGTTTATTTAATCATTTCTTTTGTTTTTAGACTCTACATATAAGTGAAGTCATATGGCATTTGTCTTTCTCTGTCTGACTTATTTCATCCAGCAAAATACCCTCTAGGTCCTTCCATATTGTCACAGATGGCAAGATCCCATTCTTTTTTATGACTGAGTAATATTCCATCATGTATATATAATATATTTGTAACAAAAAATATCAGCATTGGCAAGGATGTGGAGAAAAAGGAATTCCTGTCCACTGTTGGTGGGAATGCAAGCTGGTACAGCCACTGTGGGAAACAGTATGGAGGGTCCTCAAAAAAGTAAAGAATTTCCAGTGACCCAGGAAATACCCACTCCTGAGTATTTACTGAAAGAATACAAAAACACTAATTCAAGGAGATACGTGCACCTCTATGTTTATTGCAGCGTTATTTACAGTAGCCAAAATGGAAGCAACCCATGTGTCCATGAATAGATGAATGGATAAAGAAGAGGCAGTAGGTATACACAATGGAATATCCAGTCGAAAAAGAATGAAACACTACCATTTGCAACAACATGAATGGATCCAGGTGGCATTATGCTAAGTGAAATAAGTAGAGAAAGACAAATACCATATGATTTCACTCTTAGGTAGAAATCAAACAAAACAAACAAACAACCATACTAAATTTAGGGAACCGATAGCTACCAGAGGGGAGGTAGGTGGGGGGACAGGTGGGACAGGTAAAGAGGATCAAGAATACATTTATTGTGATGAGCACTGAGTAATGCATAGAATTGTTGAATCATTACATTGTGCACCTGACAATAATATAACACTGTGTGTTAATCATACTTAAAAAAATAAAATAGATAATTTAACCTCTTATTTTTCAGCCATTGAGATTTTGCCAGGTTAAGGCATAGAGGGGTTGGAAAGCAATTATTAGAATTCCAGAAGGACTAGCCTGTCCAAAGAATGACCAGAATATATGACTAACCAGGATGTGTTTCAGTAACTGTAAGGATCTCTGTGGTAGGAACATAAAGAATTGGGGAATACAGGTATTCAGAGCAAGAGTATGTATTCCGGTAGGGACATAGTTTGCATACACAAGCAGGACCAGCCTAAGGATATTCTGTATGCCATCCATTTATTCATTGAACAAATGTCTATTGAGCACCTACTCTGTGCTAGCTCTGCTCTAGGCTCTGGGGATAACAGCAATAAGCAAAACACAAAAGTTTCTACCCTTCTACTACGAGGGTAGAAAGATTGGCAACACTCGCACAAGTAAAATACATAGTATCTCCATGTCATGGAAAAAATAAGCCAGAAAAGAAACATCGAGTATGCCAAGGGGAAGCGGTACCACTTTTAAGTAGGGTCGTCTGGGAAGGATGCACTGAAGGATGCAAGTAGGTTTGACCATTTGGTAACAGGGAGCCAGTGAAAAACTGTAAGCAGAGAACTTGATGAGATTTGCATTTTCTGACTTCAGGGTGAAAGATAGATGGGAAGGTGATAAAAGTATAGACAGGAAACCCTATACAAATATAATTTCAATGGTTTGGATAAATAGATCCCACAGTGGACATGGAAAGAAAGAGACAGTTTCAGGACTAATTAAGGCATTACATACAATGGTCAGGACTTAGGGGCAGAGTGCAAGTGGGACTGGGAGAGAGGAAGGAATCTGTGATGACAGTTTCTGGCTTGGGCACTAGGTGGGTGACACTCTGGTGGTGCCCCGCAGAGGGATGGAGAGTAAAGGAGGTTGGCCATCAGATGTGACAGAAGGTCTTCTGATAACAGGCAGTTCACACGGGTCTCTGGAATGGGCACTTTTAAGAGTTTAACAATTTGGGGGTCAACCAATCTACTTATGGTAGCAGAATCAATGTTTTTCATCAGTGTATCTCCTCTGTTGTCCCCTGGACAGTTTCCCTTCCTCTTGGTGTAAAAAAAAATATATGGAATTTGGCATCAATCAGATGTTGGTTTGGATCCCATCTCCATGCCTCTGTGTAATCTGCAAGTACTGTAACCATACGGGCCTTCCTCCCCTCATCTGGAAAAAGGGAATATTAAGTGCAGCGTAACTTGCTGTTGGGGAAAATGGCAGCACACATACCGAAGGCACCTGTCAAGTATTAGGGCCTCCTTTGCTCCTCCTAAGTCCTGCCCTTACTGGATTCTAAGTTGGTGTCACTAGATCCGAACCCAGAGGAAACCAGAACCAGGAGCAAAGGACTGGTGTGTGAGATGTGGTATTTGAATGTGTGTGTCTGGGTGTCACTGCCCTTCCATAATTTTTCAAATCCAAATATAAGTAATTTGGGCAACTCACCTTCTTCTTTCATGAAGGTGATTATGTATGGTTGCTTATGTAGTGAAACCTAGGAAATCAGGACATCACTGACACACTGGACAGCCACTCAGACCACGCTTCAGCTCCCCGGGGCAGGAAGGTTCCTCTGTGACTGAGTCGCCAGGTGTGGTGGAAGTTTTGTTTCCAACCCAGTGATCAGGGCAGAGTTTCAAAGGAACGTGCTGTGAGGCATAAAATCCATAGCAGTCGGGGATTTCAACATGAGTTCACATGTATGCATGTCATGGATGGTTACTCCCAGTAATAACTTAAATCTTTTCTTTAGTTTTTTTTTTTAAATATTTCAGAGTGTTTATAGTTTTTTCAAGTGAGGCAAGGGGATTTCCTTATCAATCTTTGGAGATGTTAGTCTGTTCAGTTTGGTATTTACCTGAGCAATTTTCCTGAGTAGTTGGAAGTATGTCTGACTTTCCTTAGAAGCTACTTTTATAAATTATTATTGTTCTCATAAACAAATATTCCCTCTTCTTTTAACTCCATGCTATGTATTTAAAATATGTCTTGCTTGTTTTTATTTTGCTCCAAAAAATTTTTGTTGAATAACCTTTACTGAGAATGCTCAAGAGGACGAAGTTCTTTTTTTGTCTAAAACAGGTTTCTCAGCCTCGACGCCATAGATATATTTTGAGTTGGATAAATTCTTTGGTGTAGAGGGTCTGTCCTACACATTGCAGGATTTTACCAACATCCCTGGACTCTGCCCACTCTATGCCTGTAGAGCCAGGTCCCTTCAGAACCATCAAACTGTCTCCAGACATCACCAAATATCCACAGGGGGAAAAAATCACCACCCATCCTCCCAGTTGAGAACCACTGGTCTAAGAAAATTATTTTCCTCTTATTTATGCTAATATTATCACTGATTTTTAAATCACAATTCCTGGATCCTAGAAAAATCTGAAGAAAAAAAGAACGGAGGCAGAAAACAAATCAAATGAATGGGAACTGCTTTGGTCTTAAGGATTTCTAATCTGCTGTACAGTGTATGTCTGTAAATTAGCAGGATATTGACACCAGGGTTACTAAAGTGCCTGATGTGTGTCTAACTTACAGAACTTTGCAAAGCCGTTGCCAAACTTTTAAGGAGGTTTATTACACAAAGATTGGCCAATAGATGTTTTTATAATATATCATAAAAGGAATTTACCCCGTCAGTGCCCCCAACAGAATTTTAAAAGCCTTAAAGTAATGCCTAAGGAAAGATAAGGCCTTAAGGGTATGTGGGTGACTCAATTGGTTAAGTGTCTGATTCTTGATTCCTGCTCAGGTCATGATCTTGCATTTTGTGAGATCAAGTCCTGCCTCGGACTCTGCAGTGATAGCCTGGAGCCTGCTTGGGATTCTCTCCCTTTCTCTCTGCCCCTCCCCTGTGTGTGTGTGTGTGTGTGTGTGTGTGTGTGTGTGTGTTCATTCTGTCTCTCTCTCTGTCTCTCTCTCTCAAAGTAAATAAGCTTTTAAAAAAGAGGAAAAATAAGGCCTTAGTTTCTGGATGAAACAAAACAGGAGATTCTAAAGTTTGCTCAATTTTCATTCTATATTATGCCCTTTGACTACGAGAATATAAATTTCAGTACTTACATTGTCTTTCTCTCCTTTTCAATAAAGAACTTTGATTTTTTTAATTAGAAAGGAATTATCCATATTTCTTTTTTTTATGAATAAAATTCCCCAGTATCACCAATATGAATCCCCCGTCAAAGTCTTTTCTCCTGAACTCGATCTGTATCTCAGAAAATTCAGCAGTCTAACTGCCTGTGTAGGCGGCTGCTAAATCGGGTTTTAAAATTATTTCTATTAAGTAAAAACTTAACATATACCAGCTGCTGAGGGATTATAAAAGCTTTGTTTTTTCAATAATTGGAAACCTTGTTTACAGAGGACTCACGATATTCTCTAAATGTCTTTGTGTTGAATATAAAAGAACTTGTGTTTATCCAGGGCAATGATAATCTGACTATAAAGCAAACTCATTTAAGGATTATGCTTCCTGTCTCTCACTGTGCAGCTGTCACCCTACTGTTCTCTCAAGCTTTGCAAAATGCTGAGAATTATTCCTTAAAATTAGAGGAGTAAATTGGGAGATAAACCAGGTAGCTTGAATACATAAAATTGTAAGTTACAGGGAAATAGTTGAGAGACTCAAAATATCACGACACGTAGGCAAATTTATCCCAAATTTTCATTTGCTAATTCATCGACAGAATTCAGTTCATTCCAAAGAGATTTTCGCATGTTGAATCCTGGCAAAGAAACATTAAGGACCATTCAGATCATCTGTTTAGCCAAAATGTAGAATTGTGTGATAGCCGTCAGCATTGGCTCGTGTCTACTCTGGAGAGACTGGGAATCACAGTAGTTGAGGGTGTCTGTGCTGGGTGTGAAGCCACTGACGAGCTCCATGACCTCAGGCTAGTTGTTGAGCTGCTGTCTGCAAAATAATAGCACTCACTTACCTTATACGGCTGTTTGGGGACAGAAATGAGTTAAATACGCAGAACCCTAAGGACAGTTGCTGGCACAGATTACCCACTCGATTAAATGTGAACCGATTACCACGATGTGCCAAGCCCCACAATTTCTTACATGCATTATCTCATCTGCGCTTTATTAAAATAGTACATTTTTATAACTCCAGCTTTATTGAAAATTGAGGGAAATGAGATACAAAGAAGTTTAATAACCTCCTCAGGGTCACACAGCAATTGCATTGACACCAGGGCTCTGCCTTCATAATCTTTGCCTCGTTCCTTTTGCAAACATTTCCTGAGTATAGGCATACTTTGCTCTCCAGTCACTTACTGTCAAACTATTTACTATAGCAACTTAACAAAAAGTTTTAGCCAAAATCATTCTCCTGGCTAAAAACCTGCTATAACAAGTTCTCACTGGCTACCATAAGTCGAGAAGTATGGCAGCTTCTCAGATTTAATGTGTATATGCAGATTCTGCATTTCTAACGAGCTCCAAGGTGATGCCAAATGCTACCGTCCCTGGATCACACTTGGACTAGGAGCGGGGAGCTGGAAGACAGAAACGGGCTTGTCTCCTAGCTCACCGTTCTCCTGATCGACCTTGTGTTCAAGCACATTGCCCATTGTAGCCATAATCCCCTCCACTTTTTTTCCTGAGGGTTTAGCCCTTTGGTGTTTCTTTAAGCCACACAGCTGGGGGCACTACCAATTCAGGTCTCATCCAGATAGTATTTTTTTTTTATAGTTATCTGCTCGGTTAATGAAGTTTCTCTTCTATTTAGCAGGGGATTGCATACAAATATACCTGTTAGCTATGCAGTTAAGTGTTAAACAGTTATGTAATTGGGGGTTAAATACCTTATACTAGGCAGAAATTCTTATCAGATTCTTAGATAGTTATTTAAAGGCATTTTAGTAATATTAGGGAAATTGATTTAAAAAACATTTTTTTATGTCTTTATTTTATTTTGAGAGAGACAGAAAGTGAACTGGGGAGGGGCAGAGAGAGAGGGAGACACAGAATCTGAAGCAGGCTCCAGGCTTTTAGTTGTCAGCACAGAGCCCGACGCAGGGCTCGAAGCCACGGACTGTGAGATCAGGACCTGAGCCGAAGCTGGATGCTTAACCTACTGAGCCACCCAGGCGCCCCTCAAAATTGGTATTTTGAACAACTTTTTTTTCTATTTAAAATAATGGAATATAGGCTCTTGCTGTTTGAAACTTTGCTGCTTGACACATTTTTAGGAGTAGATAAGATTCAGAGAACTCATGCCTGCCCTCATTCTGTGCCAGACATGGGGCAAAATCCTGGGAATGCAATGATGATGAAGACCAAAACTACTGCTTCAAAAAACTCATAAAGTAGTCAGAGCAGGAATGGAATAGTAGATTAGATATTTAAAATTTTATAAAAAGAGTTGTAAGAGCACAGAAAAGAATGGGCCTTCATATAACACTGTATGTTCATTATACTTGAATAAAAAATTTTTTTAATTAAAAAAAAGAGTGGCCCTAACTTTTTCTCCCATGCAGGGAGGCCCTTTCTGGAGACCGGGGACCGCTAATAGTCATTGAATGGCTCTGTGTCCCAGCCACTACTGCAAATATGCTATAGATATTAACTCATTTAATTATTACAACAACTCAATGAGGCATTCACTTTTATTATCATTTCCATTTTAAAGACGAGGAAATTAAGGAACAGAGCGATTAGTAACTTGCTTATGGATACACAGATTAGTGTCAAAACCAGCCAGTCTAGGTCTAGAGCCCGCCCCTCAGCCATCACATGATCTGCCCCTATTTTATTAGAAGGAAGTTCAGGATCTTAAAATAAGAACCTATGAAAAACAATGGATATATTGCAGAGAGCAAAGTATGGAACTACTAGTAATTTCATTTGGTTGGAGCATAGGATGAATGTGGGGTGATGAGACAATTGGAGGGGAGCCATAACATTTGTGTTGACCATAGACAAGTCGGAACATGGTATGTGGAGAGTCTGAAGAGGACTAGACAGGACAAAAGCCATTTTCAATAGTCACAGTCCTGGCAATAATTATATCTGAGATGTGACTCTAAAGTCATAAGATACATTATTTTTTAGCACTTGTATTATGTGTGTGTGTGAGTGTGGTCCCTTTCCAATCCATCATCTTGGGAAGCTGTGCTCTAATTTTTGCAGAGTTCCCATTGCTCAGAGCGTGTTGGGAATATCTCTTCTGAAATACCTTCCGAACAAGACACAGTGCAGATTTTATTATCTTAGGGTCATTCCTCATTTTTGTCTCAAGTGTATTTCCTAGTTGGATCACTTCCCTTTTTACTGAATTTGGCTCTGAGTACCTTCTGCCTGTTGCCGAAATAACATCCACTCTCAAAAAACAAATATATGGATTCTATAAACTGATGACTCTGACTTTAGTGTATGCTTTACCATGGTCTAGGGGGCTTAATCAAATAACACATCGCAGCTCCCCTGTCTCAGTAGTTCTGGTTCAGTTGGAAACCAGAGCTACAGATCAGGAATCTAAACTTTAACAAACCTCCTAAAGTTTCGTTTTTGAATGACCACACTTTGAGGAAGGCAGCTGTGAGGATATCCAAGAAGGTAGTAAGTCTAAGTTGCAAAAGAGGAATTCCAAAAGTGTCATGACCAACAGTGACATCAACAGCAAATATTACCCACCTTGGGGGACTGTCCTTACACAGATGATGCATATGTAGAATAAAATCTTCAATTATATTTTTGAAAAGAATCTGCATGGTTACACCACAGATGCTGAATCGACCTGAGTTTTGGGAGGACCCATTTCATGTGTTTACTTGTTCACCGATCATCTGCTTGCTGGTCTTCTGTAAAGAAATGTATTCCTGGGGCACCTGGGTGGCTCATTTGGTTAAGTGTCCAGCTTTGGCTCAGGTCATGATCTCACGGTTTGTGGGTTTGAGCCCCGCGTCAGGCTCTGTGCCGACAGCTAGCTCAGAGTCTGGAGCCTGCTTCGGATTCTGTGTGTCTCTTTCTGACCCTCCCCTGTTCCTACTGTCTCTCTCTGTCTCTCAAAAATAAATAAAGAATATTGAAAAAAAATAAAAAATAAATGTGTTCCTTTCTGAACCAGGTAGATTATCGATGAATCCAGGATTTTAGCATTCAGCAATATATCTACAAATTATTAGATTTTTTGGTTCATTTCCCTAAAATGGTGGGCTCCTTTCACATCTCGCAGGTGGAACGCTAACGAACGAATGCGGCATTGCCGATGCAATGTCTGTGAGTCATAGCCACAGTGCCCAGGTTCCCCAAGCTGAGGAGCTGTCAAACTCCACGTCTTGTCCCGAGATAACCAGTGGCAGGAATGCTCCAGAACCAACCTTGTTGCATGTTGGGATTTGCTACATTATATTTTTAATCCCTTCCTGAATCCATGGGACTACCTAAATTAGCCCTCTGTTTTCTTTTTAAGCAAGTCCTTGATTTTAACAAATGTAATTTTCAATGAGAAGGTGAGAAGAGCTGCTGAGCTGCCTTCCTTCTTTATTCATCAACTGTCTTCTCTCTCATTCACTGAAGAAGATCTCGCACAATCGGAAACTGAAATGCAGTGCTACATCTTCCTCAGGAGCCCCACGTTTCACAGGCCGGTCCTGATGTATTTCATCAGTGGCTGAGACAGAGCCACATGTGGGGACTGAGCCAGGCTCCTTCCAGGTATCACTGGGTCACAGTGTAGAGGTTCACAGTCTATCTAGTCAGGGCCTTTGTTTCTGGGAGCCCTGACATTCAGCTGACTGAATTTTGTCTGGATCTGAAGACCCAATATTATTCACCTTGAAAATATGTCGATGTTCTATGATTTTTCCAGGGCCATTTCACTTAAGTTCTTATCTGGTTAAAAGCTTAGTGAAAAGTATAGAGAGAGAGACTATGTTAAGAATCCTGTGAGCCGAAAGTTTAGGAAAAGAAGTTTTTTCTTTGTTGTGCTTGTTTTTTTTTTTCTTTAATCCCAGCTGCTCTCTCTCTCTCATTAACATTAATAAGGACAGCTCTATTTTCTGTAAGAAAGGCAGAGACAACAAAGGGATCCAAGACTGAATCAGATTTCTATCAAAACAGCCCCCCTGGGGGGGGGGCAGTGATCAGAAGAATGACCACATCCTCTGTCTTCACTGCCTCTGACCTCTACCTTTTCTTTCTTCCTGTGGGGTTGCCAGATTTGGGAAAAAAAGAAATAAAAGCAGGATGTCTAGTTAAATTAGACCTTCAGATGAACAAAGAGTAATATTTTAGTATACATCCCATGCAATATTTGGGACCTATTCCATGGCTCGGTGCCATATGTAGTCTGTCCCTCACAAATCAGTGTTCTTGTATATTCTCATGGATTTCATAATCGGATCTGTCCCTCGTGTAGGTCAAACTGTCCTCTATAGGCAGTATCTTATTTGGTATCCTGCAAGGCACCATAAATACTGACTTTTGTATTTGGGGTCCTTTGGTAGATTTCTCAGGTGTTTCCTCCTGAACACCTCTGAGTTCCTCATACCTTTTTTTCCCACACCTGTGAGGTTATTGTTGCATGAACAATGACAGGACTGAGCCCAGAGCCCTGAACATAATAAGCGTGCCATATATTTTATGATTGATTAATGAACTGAAAGCAATTTGTTGTCTTCTCAGGAGTCAAATTCAACATTCATGAGCTCCTTACTTACATGCCAGGAGTTAATGGTAGGCTCCATTTTCCGTGCTGTACGTCTCGAAAGTTAGATGAATTATTCTTTCCTTTTGGGGAGATATGAAAAGTGGGGGATCAGGCTGGGAGATACCCCCAGACTTGCGAACGTGTATTATGGCACAGCCAAAAGGATGGAAATAAAGCTGTCCTTATACGTAGGGAATCATTTCAAAGGAATGAAATATCGACTCTCAAGGATTGGAGAGATATCTTGCCCATTGTATATTACTTACTTCCATTGATTTCTCTAGTTTAAATTTCTTCTGTGGTATGTTGGTGTTGCAGACACCTAGGTACAATATCGTAAAAGTAAGAAAGAACTTTGAAAGCTCATAGAATGATACAAGTGACAACATATTCAACTCCTATCAAAAGCTTCCCAGCATGTAGAGTAATGGCACACATTAGAGAACATGGTGCTTTTTACACACTTTGTGCTTCTATTAATGATATTATTTAGATCTTCCTTTGTAAATGACACAGAGCAGACTTCAAACCTTGAATATTAAGAGTTATGAATGCCCCTCTCAGTTCAGTGCTTTTCAAGTGTAAAATGCACTGAAGAGAGAACACACATTTAGACATGTCTGGTCTAGATGATGGGTTTTATGCCAGTGAGGCTTGCCCAAGGCAAGCTTGTGAATATGGTCCTCACCTCTCCCTTTCTGAACCATCTCCTCTTCTCTATGGCTCCCGACTGCCCACTCAGATTTCCTGCATCCTTTGGAGAGTGGAGGAAGGCCAAGAAACTGTCCAGTACCTTGAAATCCCACCACTGTGCCTGTGAGCCCTGCTGAAAAAAAACTGCCCATCCGACTGTGGACAGAAATGACAGCAAATGAAATGGCTGCCAGACTCCCATTCTCCTCTAGTAAATAAACATAAACTTGCTGTCATAACCATCAACGAAAATCCATAACTTCATGTAGCTCTGCTGTATTTTCAGTCTCCCTGGAGTTAGATTAGAAGAACAGAAGCTGAGTGTGAGAATTCATGTTAATTTCTTACCTGTTCTAACACCCTGAACATAAGAAAACAAAGTTCTTAAGAAAGTAGATTGTCATATATATGTGCTAAAAACCAATGATGATGATCCCAAAGCTCAAAATGTGATTGAAAAATGTTTTCTGGGATGCTTATGATGTTTAGTTAAGTCGTAAATCTTGTCCTCTGTATCTTTATCTCTGGTATCAAGTGAATTTCAGACCATTAGCCTTTTGTTTAAAAATAAAGAGTTATCAATTTTATCTGGAAAGAGACCATATTATTTTTAAATACAGGTACACTTCTTATTATTATGAATACATAAAAACACAAGTGGATGAAGAGTTAAATAAATGCCTAAGTTTTATTCATTTTATTTTTCCCAAAGATGCCTTGTAATATCTTTATAAATGTCTTAATATTTCCCTTTGTTTCCTTTGAAAATTCTTTTATTGGGTGGTTGGGTTTAAGTGGGGACCAAGCCTAATGATCAGAGAACTATGATGATGCTACGTCATTCCTGTCCAAGACAGAGGAATGCATTGGTTACCTCTCTGGATTTATGGATCTCTGATTTGAAGAATAAAAACCATGATACAGTTCCTATCAGAATTAGCTCTGTTCATCTGAATAGCATTTTTTATCTATCTGATTTGAATTCAAATGCATTATTAATATTTTTCTTCTTTTTAATATAGGTGGAGAACAGACCAAAATATTATGGAAGAGAGTAAGTCTCATGCTATTCTTTGTTTTAATAATATAGTGTCATTTTGTGTGTCATTGAAATATTAAATATTAAAGATCTTCTAACATGTGGTCTTCATCAAATGTCCATTGTGCAAGTGTTTAATAATGAGGATAAATGCAATCAGACCCCTTTGTATTGAGTTTTCTTTCTAAGACTCAGGTGCTTGGTTGCTTTCCTGTGGGAGGGACAGTATTTCCTGCTGTAGATCTCCAGTAAGGCAGCCACTGAGTACCTGGCAGGTATTTGAAACGTAAGGCAGCATTTTCCATGACTGAGGCTCTGTTCGTATTTTATTTTCTACCTTGATACTGTATAAACATTTAGAGCGCCAAAGATTGTAAACTGCGTAGCTGAATTCTTTACTTTCATGTACCTCAGTAAAAGGCAATCTGGGGAAGTCACCTCATTTCCCTGCGGTCTCATAAAACTACAGTGATGATTTCTCTTGA
This sequence comes from Suricata suricatta, assembly GCF_006229205.1. NCBI lineage: Eukaryota > Metazoa > Chordata > Mammalia > Carnivora > Herpestidae > Suricata > Suricata suricatta. The sequence goes on along the minus strand of NC_043701.1, from coordinate 45,970,459 downwards.
CTTGGATGTATTAGCCAAATTGCCTCAATCCCGTAACGATTATTTCCTCCCATTCTCCTCTTACGTTCTGCTCTTGTGTTGTATTACTTTCTCAGAAGCCTACCGTAGAACACATACGCGTGCCAGAAACAGAATTCTCAGGCTCAGGCTGCAGCGTGTGGAGCAGGTTTCAAAGCACAGACAGAGGCAGCCTACGCGGGGGGGTCAGCCTCCCAAGCTCTCCTGATAGTCCAAACCTCCTTCCTCTATGCCCTTGGCCATCAGAGCCTCAGCTTCATGATAGGTGACCCTCTTACATGTCCCAGCCTGGCAGTCCCTTCTGATGGCCACGGCTGGATTTCTGAACCCTCCTTCCCAGCCTTGAGAATTCAGCCAGCACCCTTGGGATACCCACCTGGGAGCATTGGCCTCTGCCCTCACATCCCCACATCCTGAATATCTAACCTAGTTAGTTGTAGGATGGCTCTTTTTTACTTCAGTATACTAATTTTGATTTTGGCTCCCAAAGAACACAAGTAATAAGGGGGGAGAGAGAGAGAGAGAGAAAGAAAAACCTATCATATACTTCTCAAATGAGACACTTTTGCATGTGAATTCCATTTGCATTTTCTCTGTTGCATTAAAGTTTTGTTGAATGACCTTCTAAGTCACCGTTTTCCAGTCCCCAGTCCACAAAAACTTCCTAGTGAGAGGACAGCAAAGAAACATTTTCTTAACCACACACACAAAAAAAGAGAGAAACTGTTTTGTATTAGATTCTGTGTTTCCCTTTCCTTTTTTAAAAAAAAATGTTTATTTCTGAGACATAAAGCATGAGTGGGGGAGGGGCAGAGAGAGAGGGAGACACAGAATCTGGAACGAGCTCTAGGCTGAGCTGTCAGCACAGAGCCCGACGCGGGGCTTGAACTCATCAACCACAGGATCATGACCTGAGCCAAAGTCAAATGCTCAACCGACTAAGCCACCCAGGTGACCCCCCTTTCCTTTTTAAAAAGAAAAGATTTTTGTTCCATTCAAAAAGTAATATATGCTTTCTTCAGGAAACATATATGCATTTTTTTTCCTACTAGGAATCACAAGAAACTGTTGCCAATGGATACCTTTAGGGGAAGAGAATTTATACTCAGTATTGTTTACATTTTTACCTCTTTTAACTTTTGAATTGCCCCCCCCCCGTGTATGAGTATTACTTTTATTCTTAAAACATGAATAACTTAATACCCACTAATTTGGGAAAATTAGGAAATATATAGATCTGGAAGGTAGAGAACATTTACAACTCGACCATGAAAAGGCCCTGCTGACTTCCCCCTTCATCTCATCCCTTCTGGTGTTTTCCTATGCACGCTTTCTGTTTACAAAGAGGAGATCCTCAGATCTATACAGCATGGACATTTTCAAACCCATGCATAAAGGGCATGATGAGCCACAACCTAGATTCACAGAACTGTAATTTTCTTCTTCTGAACATTTCAGTGCAGCTTGGTTCTTGACACTTGATGTCCGCTGCTGGGCTGTCGCCCAAACGTGTCAAGGGAGTCGAGGCTGCTTTCAGGCTAACTGCCAGGTTGGGGTAGCCCTCGTCCACCAAGAGTGACCTGTGCCGTCCTCTGCGTGGGCCCCGTCCTGCGTGGTCATCCCCTGCCCTGGCCTGGCCCACAGTCATGGCACCAGCTCCCGTCCTTTCTCTCTCCAGCGTCTTCTGATGCCCTCTATCATGTCCCTGTCACCACACATACACATGTGCGCACACTCTCTCTTGCACACCCACTCTCACACACACACATTCTGTCATATACACACATGCTCTCACACACACACTGTCAGATACACACACGCTGTTTTACACACTCATATTCATACATATGTTCACACACACACTCATAGACACTCCCACACACTATCTTATACACACATACTCATACCCACACATGCTTGCTTTCTCACACACACACACCCTCTCTCATATATGCACACACACTCATGTATACACACATACTCTCTCTCACACACTCATACACACATACTCTCCTGCATACGTAATCTCTTATACACACTCATATACACCCACGCTCTCTTTCTCTCACACACACCCTCTCATGCACCCCCACACACCCATTCTCTCCTCCCACCCCCGCCCCACCTCTGCCTCTTATAAACACGCTCACACATGCTCTTCACACACACTCCCCGGGGCCCAGCACCTGCAGGGCTCCGTCACCCAGCTCAGACTGCCCAGGAGCTGTTCCCATGAGGTGCACAGGGTTCGGTGGCCGCCCGCACAGGCAAAGCCTTAAGCCCCTCTGCTCTGGGTCCAGAGCGCCATACACAGATCCATCTGTTCCAATCATCTGAGCTCTGCCCCAATTCCTCCCAGTCCCCCTCCTGCAAGAACAGGGGATGCCGGTCTTTTTTTGGGCAGGTGGGTTGCCTTATGCCACATCTGCACTCACTTCAGAGCAGTGCGGCTCCAGGGTCTGCACTTGTCAGCTCTTGAGATTTAAATTTAAACTTTCCAAAATTTGGAAAGCAGAAAACCTCTATCTCCCACCATAGCACCCCCTTAGACTTTTGGAGAGTGGAGTTTGGAACTCAGAGCCACAGCTTCTACTGACCTCTCTCTCCTAAGATAAAGGCTTCACCTTATAAGGTCTACTTGTTAAGGACAGAAAGGAGGGGCGCCTGGGTGGCTTAGTCAGTTGAGTGACTGACTTCAGCTCAGGTCATGGTCTCATGGTTCATGGGTTTGAGCCCTGCATCAGGCTCTGTGCTGATGGCTTGGAGCTTGGCGCCTGCTTTGGATTGTGCATCTCCCTCTCTCTCCCCCCTCCCCCACCCACACTCTGTCATCTTAAAGACGAATACATTTAAAAAACGTTTTTTTAAGAAAGAAGGGAAATAAATATTGTGATAGTCATCTCCCTCCCCACCCCATAAATATTATCATGCTACATGTGTCCTCACTTAATTTTCATATTCCTGGGGGAAAAGTCAAAACTTGTCTAGCCAACTTCCCTCTCCCTCTCCTGACTGCAGGAAAGTAACATAAGAATTCTCTGTCCAGAAAAATTTCTTCTCCAATTCATTCCCCCAAAGATCTTCAAGTTTACATAATCCCAGAGAGAGGGTGTTGTTCCCTCTCCCAGGAGCCTGAAGTCCCTCAGCACTGGCCTCACCCCCCCCCAACGCAGCTCCCCCACTTTCCTATGATACGTGGATGGATCAAATCTCTGATAAGTAGGGGTGAGGGCTGTATGTGTGGAAGGAAGCTGGGTTAACTGAAAGACAACAGAGAAAGTGGTCCAGTGCCTGCCCCTGGCTCCCAGGAGTCCCTGCCCACTCTGTGGGCCTTACACATTTGCCTCCAGAGCAAAGCAGTCATTGGCCAAGCTGCATTCTTTCTAGATAGGCTGTGTTTTCTACTTGCATGTGTATTACTTTTAAAATTGCAATAATATGATAATTATAATTATAAACATTCTTCAAAAAGAAAAATACATTCATTTGAAAAAACATATCCCAGGGCACATGGGTGGCTTAGTCAGTTAAGCATCCAACTTCAGCTCAGGTCATGATCTCACAGTCCTTGGGTTTGAGCCCCATGTCAGGCTCTGTGCTGACAGCTCAGAGCCTGGAGCCTGCTTCAGATTCTGTGTCTCCCTCTCTCTCTGACTCCCCTGCTCACGCTGTCTGTCTGTCTGCCTCTCTCTCTCTCTCTCTCTCTCTCTCTCTCTCTTTCTTTCTCTCTCTCTCTCTCAAAAATAAATAAAACATTAAAGAAAAAAGAAAAAACATGTCCCTAAGCAATTGCTCTCAAAATTAAAAGAACTAGAAGAACATTGGTGATCGTTGGCTATTATTCCAGAGAATGAGTCTCTAAAATTAACAACACCCTGTACCCGAAGTAGGCAGGTTGATAATCAATAGTGTTCATTAGCAGTCTGGACAATACACAGTTTCTGTGCTTGAACTGAGAGCTAAATTACTAATTGCTCTTTTGTTATTATCCCCCATGGCTAAGGAAGGAGCCATCACCTGGCTCTGTGTTTGGACTTAAATTTTCAGCTTGAGAGCAAGACAGTAGCAGAAAGCCAGGGGGACTGAGTGTTCTTCCATTGTGTTGCCTTCCTGATACTTCTCACGTGTTTGGGTGCCTGCTGAGAAGTGGTCTCAACAGCATCTTTAGGATACGTGGTCTCTCTTCCTCTCTTCCTCCACGTCGGGGACAGTAGGTTCTGCGTGGCTCCACCATCTTTTTTAGCCTCGCTCTTGTGGTGCATACTTTGTACGTGATTTGTGGACAACAAGGATGGTCTGTCTCTCCTCAGGTTTCATGGGATCATCTCCCGGGAGCAAGCAGACGAGCTTCTTGGAGGCGTGGAGGGCGCCTACATTCTTAGAGAAAGCCAGCGCCAGCCAGGATGCTACACATTAGCTCTAAGGTGAACTTGATTTCATCCATTGTTGCAACTGCTTTACAAGTGACTTTATTTTTCCCTCTTTTGCAATTGTTGTAAAATATATGTAGCATAAATTTTACCATCTTGGCCATGTTTAAGTGTACAGCTCAGTGGCATTAAGTACGTTTATAATGTTATGCAACCATCTCCACTATGGCATTTCCAGGACTTTTTCATCATCCCAAACAGAAATTCCGTACCCGTTAACCAATCACTCCCCATTCTGCTCTACTTATGTTTTATTTTCTCTTTGTTTACAAAATACCAGCAGCATATTAGAGGCTTATACACTTCGTAGGCTACAAATGTTATCAGTAGGATGGGCACTGAGGCTCTATTTCTGCACGCACAGTAAACAGGAAAACGATCTGGAAGTTTAGTGCTCCTGTAGTCACTTCTGCCTGAAACTGAGCCACCTGAGGGAGCGACACCACTGCCTCAGTTCCCAGGATCCCGGGTCATAAGTCTTCGCCTCACGTTGTATATGTGCACCAGGACTGAAGCGGAGTTTGTTTATGGGGTTTTCTCAGGGATCGCATTGACCCATGGGTCCCCTTGACTCCCAGTGGCAGTCATGATGGTTCGTGCTAGCAAGCCATGGGAGCTGAGCCCTCATGAGCGTTTCCCACAAAACCACAAGAACTGAAAAAAACCACAGTGCCCAAAATCATTGCATTTCCTGCACGTTCATAAGCGTTATCCAGTATGTGATACCATTTGATCCTTATGGCCATCCAATAAAATTTGGGGAAAGCAGCCAATTCCAGAATCGAATTGTCTTCTGGACGTTCATTTGGGAACTCTTCAGAATTGGGAGGACCTTTCTTCACAGTGGGAATGGTATCAATGGAAACACGTCCTAGGCCAGCCCGCAGTGGCATATTCAGTGTGACATCTCAATATCATTGCTGTGGAATACTTTTCAAGTTGCACCTAGGAGTGGCTTGAACGTATCTTAGATGATGTCAGTATAAGGAAGTCCTTCAAAAGCTAGTCAGTGTCCTAGGTTTACAGAGTGTTTTCCTATCCTCACCCCCGCCATCAGCTCTCCAGCCGTGGTACTGGCGGTCCCAGTGGGAACTAAGCAGGGGCTGTGAGATAACGGACCAAGGCCAAGAGGGGCAGCCAGTGCTGAAATGGGAAAACCTTATAAATCCCTCATTGGTCCCAGATTCCTAGGACCCCAACAGTGGCAGTTCCAACAGCGAGCTTCACCCAACTCCCTTCATCTCCCTTCCATGGCACTAAGTAGGGTGGGAAACATGAGGCACTCTACTGGCTGGTGGCCAAAGATGTAATAAAAAGGGGGCATCAAGGACTTGTAGAGGGAATTGCCAGGTACAGGGTAGGGGTAGGCGGGTACGGCTAGTTTTCAACAAGGAAGTTTAAAAGCAAAACATTTGTAAATCAGGCTCTACCCTCTGACTTTTACAAATGAGAATGATAAAGACTGAACAGCCTTAGTGATTTCTAGGACCAAATGACACGTATGACTGCCTCTTTCCAGGGGTATCACTTCAAGCAGATTCCCGATCTCTTCAAATCTTAGATTTCTCAGCCATAAAATGGTGATAATCATTCCACCTGTCTCAAAGGCTCCTTATGATAATTAAATGGGGAGGGGGTGGAAATCATGCCAGTGCCTAGTTCAGCAGCCGGCATACTGTACACACTCAAAGAATGTTAACTGCTACTGTTCTTCACTGCTTTTGCTTCTAACACTGTTGTGATTTCTCATTCTCTTGGGGACAGGTTTGGAAACCAGACTTTAAACTACAGGCTCTTCTATGATGGAAAACACTTTGTGGGTGAGAAGAGATTTGAATCGATTCACGATCTGGTCACAGATGGCTTGATAACACTGTACATAGAAACAAAAGCTTCTGAATACATTTCCAAAATGACAACCAACCCCATTTATGAACACATTGGATATGCCACTCTGCTCAGAGAGAAAGTATCCAGGAGGCTGAGCAGGTCAAAAAACGAATCAAGGAAAACAAGTGTCACAAATGAAGAACATGCAGCAGTTGAAAAGGTAAGCACCGTGTATGATACAAACAGGCTCGGTTTTTAATTTATGCTGAATAACCACTTGATTAATTGTGTATGTGATTGGCCAGAATGTTGGCAGACATCCACCCCCGCCCAATGAAATCTAGAATTTTGTGCTGAAAGGAATCTTAGAAATCCTCCACTCCAATCAAGGCCCGGAAATGGGGACCGATTTGCCCAAACTCCCAAACAGTCGGAGCCAGGACTTCACAGATAATTATTTGTTATTTTTGTAATGTTTTGTGGTGAAAATAGTCCTTGGTTTTCATTCCACTTGAGGCTTTCCTGGTTGCCTCTGGTTCCATCTCGCTATGCAGGTCCGGTATTTGTGTCTGGTTCTCTGCAGACTGAGCGACCCTGTGGGATGCGCAGGCCACCCCTCCTGAAGGTAGTCCTACCTAGGTAACAGGTTTTACTGACAGCGATGGGAGTCACTCTTGGTGACGATGGCTATCTCTGGGAGGCTTAACAGACAGGCTGTCCTTTGCCCCAAGTGAAGAGTTATCATGCCTCCCCGAGGATTAGAAACTTCTAAGTGGGTGATGCTCAAGCTGGATGGGTGGAGGCAGGATATGGGGAGGAAGATCTGATTTTCCTCTTCAGTAAGTTGCTGTTGACTTGAAAGACACCACCACAGTTTGCTAGCAGGCTTTTTTTTTGGAAGTGCCCCTTTTGGAACCATCTGCCTTGCCCGGTCCTGTCTGGTTTTCACTGAAAGAAAGTGACAGGCAGTCACGCCGGTCAGCCCCCATGGAGTCTGTGCTGAGCCCACTGTCAAAGGCAAGCTTGGACTGGGAGAGATATCAACACACAGAGCAGAGTGGTGGGCAGTGCTCCTTCTGGTGATTGCTAATCCTCATTAAACCGGAACAGCGCACTCGCCCTCCTCTGTTGCCCAACGTGAGCCTAAAGCAAAGGAACCTGAGGTTGATGGGCTGCCTTGGCTTTGGGACAGAGATGCATGAGGAATCACTGGAATTGGGGGGGAGGGGAGGTCAGAGGCAGGCAGCGCGGGCTTGTTGGCAAAGACAGGCATGATCTTAATTGATTTGCTGATTGAGTTTTAAAGCCTAGAAGAACCTTCCCCAGAAGCACATCAGCTGCGCAGCTGGCCCAGGAAAAAATTATTTGCCATTTTCCTTTTTATAACGCCAGTGTCTCCAAAGCACTTGTTATTCTTTTATGAATAATATACTTGGGAAATGGTTTTCTGATTGTTTACATTTTACCAAGAGAAAGGGAGGGGAGTTGAGCCCTAACTTTCAGAGTTTGTTCTGATCCAGGCAAAAGCCGTTCCTTAGTCTGTTTGTAAAATCTGTTCAAAAGTAATTTAGAATAGAAAATCTGGAAGCTTACCTTCCCAGCCATGACAAATCAGAAGATGAATCATAAAATAAATCTCTGAAGCAGTGTTTATATTTCCGACTCAGAGAGTAATGCCTTCAAAAAGGCTGTCTGCTACAACTGCAGGCTGTGCGCTAGGATATTTCCAGGAAGAGAGGTGAATAGAAAGAGTGTCTCTTGTATGTTTCGGATGAGCATTTCGGTTCTGGTTACATGAAGTGATATTTCTTGAGTCTTGTCCTTCGCCAAGAGGGAAGGTTGGTCACTAGAAACTGATATTCCTAGATGATATTCCCATAAGGAAACTTGCATCACAAAATAGGTCCTTCATTGCAGATCATTTTGTATGTATTTATTAAAATTAAATCTTGGAGGAAATCATTAATCAGGATAATTACCACTTTAGATGAGCTTCCCAGTATACTTTTACCCTTCTAGGGAAAGGTAAATAACACATGGAAAGAAGAAATCTGAACTCAGTGAAGGGTTTGATGGACAGGTGTTGGTGGTGTGGATTTTCTTGGACACTAATGATGCAATGTTTGGCTTTCCTGGGGAAATTGGAAGCTCTGGGGCTGGTCCCTTGCTGGAGGTCGCTCATTTTGTTAGAGAGTTTGTTTAGTAACTTGGTACAAATCCATCTTTTTCTCTCTGACCTGTATTGACAAGTGGAATTATTAAAAGTCTCAGTCTTGCCAGAAATTCTATTTCCCTTAAGGGCAGGTCAGTGGACTGTTGCCATGGAGGCAGAGGTAGTGGAAATTTGAATGGATTGACTGAGAAGTGCCCGGGGCACCTATCCGCTTCAATAATGGTGTGTCTTGAAGGTTTTAATGAGTGAAATGAGTAGGTTTCCTAATAATTCTCCAGACAGCCTAGCATATCATTTTCCAAAGTGCTCACACTTTGTTCACCCAATTATTTTGTTGATCATTTCCAAATGAATCCAGAGAGACTATGTTACCTGAAAATCCAAGAATATTATCAGTGTTAACTGGTATAAAGATATTACCTACTGCATCAGGTTTGAGTGGCTTCTAGATTGATCTCCTATCAAGATGGTTAGCAGTGAACTCGATTTTAATAACTGTAGATGAGGTGGGGAGGTAGGGAAGGGACAGAAAGAGTTGTGATAGTTAGCTGCCAGGAGTCCTTTCCTTTCTGGTTCTTAATTGATTCTTAAAACATTATGATATATAAGGACCACCATTTGGTGCATTTAATTAAGATGGTCATGCCTGGTGTAATTTCTTTTATGAAATTTATTTCGGAGTTGATGCACAGACCTCCAAGACCAGAACTGTGAACAGTAGAATAACAACAATACTTAACATTGGCTCAGACATTTATAATTTAGAAACTAATTTTGGGGCCCCTGGATGGGTCATTTGGTTAGGTGTCTGACTCTTGAATCTGGCTCAGGTCATGATCTCATGGTTTGTGAGTCTGAGCCCCAAGGCGGGCTCTGTGCTCGGTGTGAGGCCCAAGCATGGAGCCTGCTTGGGATTCTCTGACCCTCCCCACTTTTACAAGAGTGCGCTCGCTCTCTCTCTTTCTCTCTCTCTCAAAAATAAATAAATATTAAAAAATATATGGTTTATACTGGTGCCTGGGTGGCTCAGTCAGTTAACCATCTGACTTCAGCTTAGGTCATGATCTCATGGTTTGTGAGTTTGAACCCCTAGGCGGGCTCTGTGCTGAGAGCTCAGAGCCTGGAGCCTCCTTCAGATTCTGTGTCTCCCTCTCTCTCTCTCTGCCCTCCACCCCCCCCAGTCTGTCTTTCTCTCAAAAACAGATAAACACATTAATAAATAAATAGACATTAAAAATATATATAGTTTATAAACCAATTTCACACATGTGAAGTAATTTCCCATTTTATTCTCAGAACAACTTCCAAGTACATAGAGCAGCAGTCATTGTCCCCATTTTACTGAAAAAGACACAATGGCAGAGTAAGGAACCAAACTCAGATTTCTAAGCCACAAGTTCAGAGCTCCTTAAACCTCCAGAGCGGTGAGACCTTGTTCTGTTCTTACTGCCTGGCTGTGTTCAGCAAACACCCTTGGTTGTCACCGTGCTAAGTCAATCAATGCTAGGAATCACTCAATATTTACATGATCTGTTTTTTAAAATGCACCGCTATTACTAGTTATAATAACTAAGCTTTCTCATGAAGGATACCCTGCTGAATCTAATATATCTGACAAAAATTTTCAAAAGCACACGTTTATTCAATACATTCGGCCTGCTGCATTAAATTGCATTTTTGTTTTACTAGATAAAAATCCTCTTGACAGAATAAAAGCACAGTTTAGAATATAGCACATCTTACCTGTTTATTCATTTCACTATTTTTATAATGGCCAACTTTAGGAAATAGCCTAAATGCCCATCAGTTGGGGACCGCTTAGATGACTTAGGGGACATCCATGTAAAGGCGAATCCTGTAATCACAGAAAACGGTAAGAATATTCATCCGTGCTGATATGGAAAGAATCCCTGGAGTTATTTAATGAAGAAAACAATTTGCAGTATAGTGTGTGTGATGCAGTTCCATTTGTGTAAACCAGGAGGAAAACAATTTCACGTATGTTTTTTTCTTGCAAAAGTATAAACTATCCCTTAAAGGTAGGAGAGTAAGTATCATTGGTTGCCTGTGGGGTGGGGAAGCGGGCATCTGAGAGGTAAGGGTGGAAGAGTCTTCCCTGCTACTATTTCATTCTCTCTGAAGTATGAACTGTGATCAGTGCAGCGTCCTATTCAAAAAATTAAGTAAAAAACAAACAAATGGCAGTATGTTTTAAATTCACATATGTTAGCACAAACCCTGAGTGAAACCTCTTCTGTGCTCCAGGCAGAACATGCACACGTGCGGAGACAGAGACCAGCAGTTCCAGCCTCTGGACCCAGGCTGCTTTTCCACCCCTTGGCACGGGCCCCTCCCCCATGCTGATAGCACCCCTTTCCCTTCATTTCTCCCTTGGATGGTTCACAAAGAGTCTGCATGTAGCAGCCTTTAACTAAGGTTGGGGACCAAAGAGGGAAATTAATGATAGCACAGGACCAAAACCGCCAAATGAGGACTTGGATGTGACTGTCCCTGGAAATGCGCTGGCTGTTGCCTTCTCACTGGCATGGCTTCCCTGGGACCCTCCCCAACCCTCCCTCATTTTCCACACTCCTCCATGCTGCGCCACCCATGCTTTCTGAAGCAGTTCAGACCAACTCCCAGATATCTCTTTGGTTTCTGCTTGTCTTCCTGTGAAACCAGGAGACTGACCTTTACGGGTTAAAGGACGTTGAGCCTGGTTAGGATGTCCTCCTCTACAGATGAATTGCTTCAAAGAAGGATCTCTCCCAAACCCCAATCCACCTTTTTTTTTCCTTTTTGAAATAATTCTCTTCTTTGCATCCAAGGTGATCCTCTCATTGTTTATTTTGCTGTTTCTACCCTACGAACCAGTCAGACCTCCAGAGATTTTTGCCCAGCAATGACATTACATTTCCCTCCACTGCCCGGGAGCAGGAGGGAGGGGCCACACCAGATCTCCAGGTCTTGCTGACCACTGGAAGCCTCACAAGTCAGTGGAGTTTAGACTGACTGTTTTCTCTCCACCACCACCCCGCCCCCCCAGTCCCACAATGGTGCAGAAAAGCCTGGCCATTGATGACTTTTTGTTGCTCTTGCTTTTGTTTTCATCTTGAAAACATTATGATTTGCTTTGTCTGGGGGACAAAATCCAAATTGCTCAGCAAGACATTTGCAGCTAGTCTGAGCCTGGGCTGCCCTCAAGCAGAGCCTGAGGCAAGGGTTTGTTAATTTGGGAAGGCATTCTAATGAGCAGGAAGGGGAGGTCAGGAGAATGAAACACTGGCGAAGCCAGTGGGAACTAATGTTGAGTTGGGCCACTGCTGAGGAGCCATGTGGAATTGTTCTCTTATGCTCAGATTTTTAATATTGTCCCCCAAAACCAGAAACCGCCAGGGAGACCGAGTCACGCATGCAAAAGCAAAGGGCTTTATTACGAGTTTAGGCTCGTCGGGCCTGAGCTCAGGCTCACAGACTTCACTGGCGCAGCGGATCCAAGCTGAGAGCCCCGAACAAAGGGGGGGCAGGGCCTTTATGGGTTTGGGAGGGGGAGTTACAGGAAACTGTGACACAGGTACAGGGGTCCAATCATTATCGCCTATCAATATTGGCAGTAACTTTAACCATATATTGATACTTTTGGTGGGAGCCAATCACAACATTTAGAGTATTGACCAATCACAGAGTGGGCCCAGGACCCTCCCGTAGGGCGTGACTAGCCTCAAGCAATAGGAGCAATAGGTGATTATCTATAGCTTCTATCTCTAGGCCTGCCCTTAGAAATGTTAAAGGTGTTAGCTGGCCTTTCCTGGTTGGGTGTTACAAGGGTGGTCCCTCCTTCCTTGGGCATGTGTGCCCTTCTATTGTCTAATGATTCTGAGAAGCCGAATTCAGACTTGCATCCTTACAGTTCCTAAGAGGAATTGAAGCAGGGGGTGTTTACCACCTCCTGTCCTCTGCGGGCTGAGGGTGCTGGTGAGCAGTTACGTCCCGCCCACACAAGGCTGTGCGTGGGGAGAGCCAGGTGGGCGCCCATGGGTATCCCAGACAGCCGTGTCAGAGAAGTCCTGGACGGAAAGCAAGAGGTGCCTGGTGAGGACAGGTGCTAACAGGCCACCTTGGAGAAGGCAAGTGCTGCAGGAACCCCTGGGGCAGAAGGTGGTGAGGGAGCTTCAAAAATGGATGGAAACGCCCATTACAGTCCAGCCCCACACTCCCAGCCGGCCTCCTGCTGCTGGGCTCCCTCACCAGCCCGCAGTCCTCAAACCGTCTCTTCCCCTCCCCCACCCCGCGCCTGCCTTCTGAAATGCCTTCCCCTCCCGTGATCTGTCAGTTGCTGTCCCTCCTTTAGCCTCAGCCCAGACTCTCTGGTAAAAGCTTCTGGGGCTCACCCTCCTTCACGGACTGCAAAGGAATCACTCCTGTCACAAAACAGCCCTGAAGCTTTGCACGTAATCTCCCTGGTAATTTAATGTGTTGTAGCCTAGGGGGTTGATGAGATCCGTGGTTCTCGAAGTAGGGTCCTCAGGGGCCAGCAGCAGCAGCACCTGGGAGACTGATGAGAAGGGCCCCTGCTCAGGAACCCCCCCAGCACTGCTGGGTCAGTAACCCTGAGGGTGACACTTGAGTCTGTGCGGGAGCAAGCCCCCACCCACGTGGCTCCCTCACACACCCTGTGCCACACAGGTGCTGTTTGGACACTTCTCCTTAAGCAGCGGTTGACCTGTCCAAGGCCTGGGTCACCCCGTGGTGTACCCCCAGCTCTAAAGCCTGGCCCATGAAGGGCTCAGCACAGGACACACAGCCCAACGAACAGCCGACAGCTAACTGTAAAATGGAATAGACTGCACCACATTCCCCCTGAGGATGGGGTATCTCGAATATACTAAGATGGCATCCATCTCACTGCCCCCCTTCCCTCTAGGCAGGCTCTTTCCTCCCTGGGCTGGTTTGACTCCCCGGGCGGGGGGGGGGGGGGGGGAGCAAGGGAATGCCGGAGCCTGGGGGAAGAGAGTCCTGGAGACCATTTGGTGCAGCCCCTTTGTTTCACACAACGGGAAACTGAGGCACCCAGCTCATGAGTCAGGAGTATTTCAAAGCCCTCTTGAGGTTGTGAAGGCATGGATGGGGGGGAAATGCTTTAAAGTAACCTACAATTTAGAAATTCTCTTAAAGTTAAGATCTTTGAGGAACCTAAGTTATCCGGTGAGTGATTGAAAAGTGAAAAATGAATTCAGATTACAGTTAGTCTAGAAGGCATCCTAGCAATCAGAACCCAGCAGGAAATGGAAGACATAATCGCTGGGAATTTGAAGAGAATTAGATTAACAAGGGATTTTTCCCAAGGGCTGGGAATGGTGGGAAGCAGTTACTTCCCCAGTGCTGAAGGGACCGGAGGAAGACACTGGCGTTACTGGTGTCTGATGAGAGGGGGACTCCCACAAGAGAAGGGTTCCCACAGAAGGGGGGGCTTACGTAATCAGAGGATTTCCACTGAAGGAGGCTTCCCATAGGAGGGAGACTCCCACAGCAGGGGGGTGCCTACAGGAGAGGGGCTTGCACAGAAGGGGGACTCACAAAGTAGAGGGGCTGTACAGGAGGGGCTCCCACAGTCAGTCAAGGGTACAGCCATGAAGCCACCAAACTGCTGTATCCCCCAAGAGGGAAGGAGTAGGAGAAGAAATAACCCAACTTCTCTCTCTCTCGTCTCGTTTGATCTCCTGCCTGTATCTCGCATTGGACAAACTGTACCCAAAGCCATAGAGCAAAGATGCCAGGGACACAGTCTGCATGAGTCAGTCTCCCCACTGTGGGTAAAAGCAGGACAGAGAAGGAATTGAGGAAAGGGAGTAAAATATGGCAGAGAATAACCAATGCAAGGAGCGAATGCAGACCAATTCTACCGCTCCCTGTGTTAGCACTGTTCTAATTACTATATAAAGTTCAAGTTCCGACACCATAATTGGCATTAATGCGAGATAACGAAGTAGCTCTTTTCCTGGATGGGCTCTTCAACTGTGTCATCGGGGAAAGGATCTTGTTTCTGGAGGGCAGACAGGCTTTGTGGCTTTATTGAGGGCAATTGATTCAAACAAAATATTGCTCATTGCCCTTCACCAAGCCAAAGAAAGAGCCTGAATTGTTAATGTAGAAAGCATCAAGGAACTGAAAAGATCCTCTCGCATTTACAGGGTCTGGAAAACCTGTAGAGGTGCACCACAGGAGGCCCCTTGGAAATAATATGTAACTGACATAACCCGTCTTTTCTCAGGAGTGAAGGATAAATGAAGATGGGCATGACTAAGCTAGTAAACGTGACAGGTACCGTAATGGCTCTCCCTGCCTCGCGCACACAGAGTTGTAAAACGGAATGGGATATAACGCTCTAAGGATGGATCTGAACTCAGATTACATTTGCTCGTGAAACCAGGTTTTACGGAGCATTAATTTACATTAGAACCCCCTGATGGTGTGGAATTTATCACACAGTCTGAAAAACGGTTGGTTCGGCTAGGTCAGTGGTTCTCATACCGGCTGCAGCTCACAGCTTTAAAAAAGTACCCGTGTTTGGCCTCTCTTGACTTGTGAATCAGGGTCCCCACCATTGACGTTCAGGCATCTCTATTTTTAAGGCTTCCCGGGTGGTCCCAAAGTCCTCATCCCCTGGTCAGGTGGAAGGTGGGACCGGAAGTAAAGGTTATCAGAGACTTGGGAGAGCCTTTTAAGGATACTTGTGCCACTTCCTCTAATGCCGCTTTAATGTCCTAATTTCGTCGTCTGTGTTCATTCCCTACCTCTACCTGCACACAAAAAGGCCTCCATGAAGACACTTTTAAGATAGTAAACCCTGGTGGTTCAGAAGTTGGCTTTGCTCCTTTTTTCCTGGCTCCTTTCCCCACATCATTGGCTAAATTAAAAAAAAAAAATTTTAATGTTTATTTGTTTTTGAGAGGCAGAGAGTCCAAACACAGGCAGGAGATGAACAGAGAGGGAGACACAGAATCTGAAGCAGGCTCCAGGCTCTGAGCTCTCAGTACAGGGCCCGATGCGGGGCTTGAACTCACAAACCATGAGATCATGACCTGAGCTGAAGTTGGACACTCAACCGACTGAGCCACCCAGGCGCCCCATCATTGGCTAAAATTTAAATGATGGGGGAAAATAAACTGGAATAAGTTTAAAAGAAATGTAATGAAGGGACAAGGGAAAAATCACTGCTTCTTCCTTTTAGGCCAGCTGGTGGTCTCTTAGCAAAGTTTATAGGACTGTGAGCCTCAACTTTGCCTGCCCAGTTGAATCTACTGGGGAGAAATGCTTGGGCCACACACACCCCCAAAATCAGCCTTAACTACTGGCAGAACGCGTGGCATCTGGATTGAAGATGTTCCAGGTGATTCTAATATGTAGCTAAAGCTGAGAACCCTTGCTACAGAAGAATAACTAAATCCATGGGTTTCTCTTCTACCAGAAAGCTGCACTTTTTACCAATTCCTTGCTATTAGTGATCTCAAGGTTAGAAATTTACAGGAACAAAAAGGAAAGTTATCCTAATATAGTGGGTATTTGTCAGAATGAGATGGGCCAAAGCCCCATTTATCCCCATCCAACATCTCTAGAATAAACAGCTCATTTAGAGATGCAGCGTCTGCTCAAGCATTTTTATGTAAGCAGTGCCATCTAGTGGCTGAGAGGAGAATGACATGCTGGTGACAATCTCGGAGGACTGCACTTCACAGATGTGGGAGCAATGAGCAAGAACAGATTTTCAGCAATGAATTCACTGAATCGTTCCCACTTCCCCAAGGGTTTATAGCACAAAAATCAGTCAATGCAATGGCTAGGGGGTGCCTTTTTGTAGTCCGAGCTCATTCTCTGTGTAAGCAGGTGGGCAGCTCTGCGAGCTGGGGACACTTACATGTAAAAACGGTCCCAGTGATCTGATTCCCTAGGATTCTGGTCCAGAGGTGCCCAAACTTTTTGGCTTTTTTATATCCTCTTTAAAATTTCCGAGAACCCCAGAGAGCTTTTATTTATATGAGTTGTATCTATTAATATTTACTATATTTAAAAGTAAGACTGAGAAAAATGTTAAATATTTATTTTAAACGTAACCATAATAAATTCATTGGGTGTTTATGTAAATGACCTATTTTTTTAATGAAGAATAACCCCATTTTCAAAAACAAACACTAGTAGGAATATTGGCGTTGTTTTACATTTTTGTAAAGCTCTTTAGTGTTTAGTTTAACAGAGAACACGCGGGTTCTCACATCTACGTTTGTATTCAGTCTGTGATGAAATCTTTTGTTTGAAGTATAGGAAGGAGCTCTGGCTTCCCACAGACTAATGTCAGTGAAAAAAAAAGAAGATGTGGGGTTTTTTTAAAGCCATTTAAGGTAAATGAGAGTTAAAAAAAAATGATCAGGGACACCTGGATGGGTTGGTTGGCTAAGCATCCAACTTCGGCTCCAGTCATGATCTTGTGGCTGTGGGTTCAAGCCCCACGCTGGGCTCTGTGCTGACAGCTCAGAGACTGGAGTCTGTTTTGGATTCTCTGTGTCTGTCTCTGTCTCTCTATCTCTGCCCCTCCCCTGCTTGTGTGTGCTCTCTCTCAAATATAAATAAAACATTTTTTAAAAATAGACCAAAATTTAACAAATGGTAGTTTCTTAAAGGCTAGTCACAATGCCAATCGGTAGATGAGACAATAAACTAGTAAAAATAGTTTTGACCGCATGAGATCTCTGAAAGTATCTTGAGGTCCCTCACACTTTGAGAACTGCTCCTGTAGACAGGACCTCTGGTGGTCCATCAAAGCACACCTTTTAGAAAAGTTTATATTTGTATGTCTCCAGGCAGGTGTTCAAGGGGAACAGTATGCCGTTTTCATCACCAGTGACTGTGGGCTGTAAAAGATGCTGTGACTTAGGACTGCTCTCCACTGGCAGACTACTGTATTCCCCCTGACCGTGACCTCAGAGCTCTTCCCTTTGGCTTTCAGGGGTGGGGAGGGGGACTGGGCGGCACAGGGGGACTGAAACAGCTTTCCAGGTGATTCTGCTGTGTACTCCCAGTAAAGAACCACTGACACCGTCTTGCTCTCTGCCCTGCAGAGATGAGAAATGGGCCCAAAGCTCAAGGTGACATGGTGACATTGAACACCGGTGGGGGAACAAGACACAGCGTTAGGGAATCCCATTATTTTCTCTTTTGGCCTAGCACAGGGTGCTACCCTGTTTCTTACACCTCCAGTGTTTCTCCTTCCACCATCTTTGTGTCTCTCTCATCAAAACATAGCGGTCTCCCCAACGCCACCCCCATGGTGAGTATCTCTCACCATTGCCACCTAGAACCTGGGCGCCATCTTCGGGAAACTGTGCTCAGAGCTGTCTCCCCTCCCACGCCCAGCTTCTGTGTTTCTGGTGGGGTCACACCCAGCCTCCGAGGCCGAGGTGGATTTGTCATTCAAGGCTGATCCAAGGGGTCCCATTTCCAGGGCTACCGTGGTTGGTTCAAGGGCGGGCATGCAGTCCTGTCAGAGCCACTGAAACCGTTAGACTTTTACTGTGAGTTTCAGAAAGAAGGTCTGTGGCCCTTTTTTCTGCCGGATTCAGCAGGGAGCAGTCTGGGTGGTTTGAAGACCCTTCTCTGAGCCTGAGAAAGTGGAGCTGGCGGGGAGGGAAACTGAGTCCTCAGAATGTGGTCTGTGCCTCTACCATAATAGCTCCTGGAGCCTGCCACCCTGGGTTGTATATTTCAGTCATGTCAATTACATTTGTCAGTTGATTCCTGTATAGCTTTTCCGCTGCAGGAATGGGAATGTGCGATGTGTTTAGAGGTCTACCGTCTTTGTGGCCAGAAGAACTCTAACTCACGCCCCCCGCAGCTGCCCCCCACCCTCTTTTATCCTGCACACACTGCTCACCTTTCTTGTCACCAGCATCGAGAAAGCGAAAGCTCTAGTCTTCAAGTTCAGGTTCATTTTAATTTTAGTTGAACGGTCCACCCTGTTCTTCTTTAACATGGTGATGTTCAGTCAGAAAAGGGAACGTCTAGCGGTAACTGAATCGGGTAGGAATGCCGTATCTGCATTACCAGGTAGATGTGGGAAATAATCCAAAAGCCACTTCTGGAGTGTGTCTCTCCATCTCTCGCCTTCTGGATCTGCCCTAAGCATATCTCTAGACCTCTTAATAATTATATGCACTTAAATAAGATTAAGGCAGTATGTTAAAGAGTCCTAGTGAACTCTGATAAACCAGACTTATCTATTCATGATTTTGCCAGGATTTTTTTTTAACAAAACAGAAAGAAACACAGCTCCATCTACGGTGTTGGATCTGGCCAAAGAGAGCCTCTGTTGAACACAACCCCCTCCCCCAGGTTATCAGTAAAATAAGAGACATATGCTGAAATATTACAGCCCATCCCCATTTTTTTGGAAGAAAAAGGTCAAATACCCATCTGTCATCTGTATGAATTAAAAGCCTAGCCTGTAAGAATTTGTTGGGGGGGGGGGTTCTCAGTGTTAGGGAAGAGGAAGGATTTTGTTTCCTGCATAATTTCCACTGACATTAATGGAGATGAAATGGTCAAGGCTACATCTTGCGTTGTTTGATTTCATTGCCTCTGGAACAGGTTGCAGAACTGGCATTACTCATTTCTCAATAATGAAATGTCTGGCTGGGTTTTATGATGGTAATTTATAAATATCCCAATTGGTTTTGTCTTTCCTTATACATAAGTACTTTGAAGTTTCCAGAAAGTTAATATTTCACTTTGTACCTAGTCTCTATTTATGAAACTAATGAAGCCCGACCATCAGAAGAATAAGTTAAAGTTTACAAATGCAACTTTTACAGTTCTCATGTGACTTGGTGGCTTTAAAAAAAAAAAAAAGAGCTATTAAGTCAGTTCTCTGTCATTTGCAGCAGACCCCTCATTAACACTCAACCTGAGAGTCCGAAATTAGATACATAATTATGAGCTGTGCATGGGCCGACATTCCTGTAACAGAGTGAGGATAGTTAGATCACGTGGATGTAAATTACATGTAACATAATTCAAGACATAAATGATTTCTGTTATTTATAATCCTGAATGCTTTTAGGGAAATTACAATTACAGAAACAACAACCACACCAAGTTTACATTTATCAAGCATGGCATAGTTTTTAATCCATTGTAAACCGACAGTATTTCGCTTTGCTTTATAACAACCTTCACTCTCAGACTCCCTACTCTTTATCAGCAAGAAGCAAAAAAACCAAGGTTTGGAGAAGCCCAGTGATTTGGCCAGAGTCAGAAAACTAGTAAAGTGCAAGTCATAGAACTAGGAACTAGTAACTAGTAGTGGCTTGTTTGACCTCAAGGCTTCTGTTCCTCCCACTGTCCCACTGTCCACACTGACCAAGGAAACCAATCTGCTTTGTGTCCAATTTTAAAAGCTTCTGAACAGAACATTAGATTGGGAATTGTTTCCCTCTTCAAATATCAGTTCTCCATTCTCTCTGTGGATGATTCTAATCGTCTCCCTAAAGATGAACCTGTTCTTATAAAGAAATATGAATGGCCGAGGGAGTTTCTTAAGAAGACAAGGGCTCATTACAGAGAAGCGTGGCTCCCTCTGCAATTTCTAAAAGAACACCCTTGTGTGCATCTTTTACCCCCCAGCTATGTCAGTTTAAAAAGATTTGGCAATATTGAAAAGCTCTAGATACTTCCACTGAATCCCAAAATGATGACTACGATCTGCATGTTTTTGGTAACAAGCGTCTCACTTCTCATCACGTTGGGAGAAACGGGTGAGAGGAAATTGAAACCACAGTTATCCTCATGGGTGTTAGGAGGGACCCAGTTCCCCCTCAGGTAGTTGTGAAACACTGGCTGAATTCTGAGGTTGTAGAATGATTACACATGGAGTTTGTAATGAACTGGATTGTTTCCTCCTCCAGTGAGTTAAATGCAGAAATCAACCGGTTACAAGCAAAGGAAAGAAACACCTGCATCTGCTGAGCGTCTGCTAAGCCCCAAGGGCTACTGGAGTGCTTTCAGCTTGTCATATTCCATCCTCACCATAGCTCTGGGAGGGAAGGGTAGGGTGGCTCTAGTAACTTATTCATGACCACTCGGCTGCTGAGCTGGGACCCACGTCCTGGGGGTCCTGGCCTGGAAGCCTCTCTGAGAGCCCCTGACTACCTGAGAATAAACTCCTTGGGGCGGCAGCATGGCCTTTTAGGCCTTGTCCCCTCGCCCTGGCACCCTGCGGGCCAGTGCACACATCTTGCCCTCCTCTACTTCTTCCCTCGAGCTGTGTCCCAGAGGCCGGCACCGCTGAATCATTAATGCGGCCTGAGCAAACCAGCTGACTTCATGCCCTTCAGCATTCACCCCAAGTCTTCCCCTCTGCAGGGCTCCTCCCCTGCTCCTCCCCAGGCCCCTGCCTTGACTTCGGGAATGCTACCTACCTTCTCTAGATTGAGCTCATTTCCTGACAGGCAAAGTCTTCCCCTACCCCACCCAAGCCTTGCAGGCATGCCTTCCTTTGGCCCCCTCTCTGTGACCTAGATATAACTCTGATTGCGCCTTGCCCCGTCATTCACTCTTAACTGTTCTTCACCCAGCTGGCCAGTCACACTTACAAGGACCAGCTCAGGATGGGCCAGTGTCACAGGGACAGGAAGTGAGCCCTGGGTCTGGACTAGAGCAATTAGGGAGGAGGCGGGTTCCCTTTCCTAAGAGGGTCATTTGAGCAGTTCCAGCCTTGGTCTATGAGCCAATACATTTCCCTTTCTTTTTTGTTCTAGTGCTAGTTTGGGGAGAGTTCCTGTTTCCTGCAGCCATAATAGCTCTAACAGAGTCCCAAAGGAAAGCAGGCCCATGCCTGGAGGAGAAGGACCTTCTAGAAAAAGGAGGAGTGTGGCTTGGCAGACAAGAGGATAAGGTAGAGTGAGGGAGGCTGATGAGATGGGTGAGCTTGAGGAGGGACACAGAAGCAGGCTGAGAAGTCTGGACATCCTGGCTGAAAGCCTCAGGAGCTACTAGAGACGTAGGTTGAGGAAAGAGGACTTGATGTCAGCGGGGCAGGTGGATGGCAGGGGAGCGAGACGGGGCAGCATAGGAGGCAGAGGTGGGAATCCTGGCACATCTATAGGTTCAAGTGCAAACGCCAGTAGCTTTTGACAGTAGCTGTTGGCAAGTGTTTACATGCCAAGCTTTTCCATGTTTAAATGGTGATCCTATTCTCAAAGCTAACGATCATCCTATTCTTCCCGATTTCGGAAAGCCTAAGCGTGGGAAATGGTTTTTCACAAGCTTCCCAAGGCTTGGGGCGGGGGTGGAGGGCAAGGGGAGAACTAGAAACCCATTACCACACTTCTGCACATCAGTGGGGCCTCACGGAGCTGCACTGGCCCAAAGGGCTTGTCTGTTCAAGTTGTATAAATATTTGTTACATGAATGAGTGTTGATTCATCGCTCATTCCATTGTCCACCTGCAACATCGTCCATCTGCAAAGAAAGAAATAGAATATGCGCCTGTCTTTAAGAGCTATGGACTTTAGAAATCATCAATGTTGAATTTGGTAATAAAATAAAAATACTTATTAACCTGGACTTCACAAACCCTGACCTTTAATACCTACGAAAACTGTACCAGCTAATTAGATAGTTTACAGCATATTAAAATGGAAATGGTTATTACTTAAGAGAGCAAAGGTTTTCTCTCAATTCAACATGAGCATATATGCAGCTAGAAATGGGTTAAAAAGAAGTCAGCAGTGTTCAGGCTGCTAATCCCATCTTCCCCAATCCAGTGGTTCTCAGATTTCAGTGTATGTAAGAAGACCCTGGAAAGTGTGTAAATACACAGATTTCCAGGCCTCACCTCCATTATTGCAGACACAGTAAATCTGTGCTGGGAGCCAGCTTCCCAGGACATGAGGCTGCTGGTCCAGGGACCCTACTTTGAAGCCACTGGTCTAATCAGTAGAGTAGGACTGTTACTAAGGCAACTTCAGAAATAAGACAATATGATAGCTGATTAATAGCATATGAAATTATTAAACATAATAATTATTATCTGTTATGTATATTATTAATCAACTATCATGTTCTAGTTCCAGAGTTGCTTTATGTATTATATAATATGTTATTATTCTATATTAATATATTACATAGAATATATACTTGTTGAATGTTATGGGTACAATAGTGTGTGTGTGTGTGTGTGTGTGTGTGTGTGTTTCCAGCATTCTTTTTTTTTAAGTTTATTTATTTACTTTAAGGGTCAGAGAGAGAGAGAGAGCAAGCAGGGGAGGGACAGTGAGAGAGAGGGAGAGAGAGAGAATCCCAAGCAGGCTCTGCACCACCAGCACAGAGCCTGATGAGGGGCTCGAACTCACAATCCACGAGATCATGACCTGAGCCGAAATCAAGAATCAGATGCTTTGGGCACCTAAGTGTCCGACTTTGGCTCAGGTCATGATCTGCGGTTCATGAGTTCAAGCCCCACATCGGGCTCTCTGCTCTCAAGCCTGTCAGCGCAGAGCCTGCTTTGGATCCTCTGTCCCCCTCTCTTTTTCCCTCCTCCACTTGGGCTCTCCCAAAAATAAATAAATATTTTTTTTTTAAAAAAAGTACGATGCTTCACTGACTGACCGCCAGGCACCCCTCCCGGCATTCTTTATATCCACTCTCCTAGAATATGAGCAGGTATTCTCCAAGCGTTGATTGCTTTTGTGGGACATGTTTCCTTCTGTCATGAAACTCTTTTTTTTGGTGGCCTCTGAAGGACACCTCGCTGCAGAGAGGGTGCAGCACGATGGTTAAGAGCATGGGATCCAGGCCAGTGGCCGTGTGGCCCCCGGCAAGTCACTTAAACTCCCTGTGAACTCGCATGAGAAGAATTACACCACCAGCCTCACGTGTCTCCATTCATCGTGACCTCTAAACACCCCATGCACATTCCGGCCCCCGTGGCGTTGCTCACCATGAGCCCCTCAGCCAGAAGGTTCTCCACCTTCCTAACCTGCCCGCACTCCTGCCACATCTGTGGTTTTCATCCCAGCCTGCCTTCCTCCCTTCCACCCCTGCACCTGCTGGCACAGAGCAAGCCCTTGGCCAAGGGAGGGATGTCCAACCCACCTGCGCACCGCCCCAGCCCCTGCGTCTTCCCCTGCAGCCCGGGCTGCATGTCGTGAGGGGCCCCCGCTGTCCTCCGCTGGGAGCTGTTGCATGTTGGTGTTCCGTCCTCGTGTGAGCGGTAGAAAGGGCGGTGCCTATTCAGCTCGGCCACCTCGCAGGACGTGCTGCAGCTAACGGACCTGTGGACTTTCCTGGGCACCTCATCAGTGTTTGCTGAGGGAAGGGAAGGAAGGAGGACGGAGGCAGGAATTTCCCCACACCATTCACTGCTCATGTAACATTTTTACCATAACTTTTGAAACTTGAGGAAAATCCATTAGGTAGAAAACCTAGGAGTGATGTAGGTCAAACCTTATGAAATTGTCAAAATATTTGATCATTTTTCTTCTACAAAATAAAGGCAATTTCATGTGGCTCAAACTGATATCTATTTAACATGAGTGCTTTGATCCTAGTGAGTAAAAAAAGTTATACTTGCTCAGCGCATACTCAGTACACTGAATATTCATTATTACAGCAGGGACCCTGAGGGACTGAAATCCTGGGGTCTGCAGGGCCAGACCCTATGATTCATCAGAGTCATAGTATCTGGTTGACACTCGGTGGCAGTTCTTTTTAAATTTTCTAGGAACTGGTGACTCTTACACCATTCCTGTGTGTGTGTGTGTGTGTGTGTGTGTGTGTGTGTGTGTAAAATAGCTATAGAAAACCCAAAATCAGCTCTCAAGGTCAGACATCTTGAGGGTTTGTTTGTTAATTCGACCTTCTAGACCCAGCACAGGGCTCTGAGCCCACTTACTACCAGATTAAAACTCAATCTAGAGAAGCAGGAGAGCCCAACACCTTGCTTAGGCTTTCAGTGAAGGTCAGCTTGAGTTCATGTCTCTCATCCAGTAACTACTGTTCTGCCATAATCACTGAAGGCTGATCCACCACCAGCCTGGGACCCCACCCCCATCAGCGCTGCCGGACCATTCAGGACATTTTCAATCTGTTCAAGGGCGGACTCCCCAAGTTATAAATTACCCCCGCCTTCCTGCCTCTGGGCTATTTTACTGCCTCTTAGAAACGTCACCAGAGGAAAGGCTCCGGAAAGAAGTGAAATTCAAGGTAGAGCTGGTAAAAGGTTTTGTGCAAAGAGGAAGTTGAGGCCGCTGGTTAAAAATCGGTGGGTTTCAAGTCGCTGTGTTCCTGCCATCCTAACCACATGCCAGCCAAGTGGGGATTGGGGACAAACAAAGTTCATTAGTGACCGTGCCTTCTCCAGCTTTATTTCCTCAGCTCCAAAGTGCCCCATTTGACAAGAACATTCTAACAGAGAAGGTGACCTAAAAATTAAAAATAGTGGTTTGTGGAGAAAGCCAAAGGGAAAAGCACTCAGAAACGTGTGTGGACAGAATGGGTGCCAGCATCCCTGAAGTCAGTACATACCTGTGCGTCTCACCGCTCGGGCAGGTGCCGGGAAAGGCCATCCCAGGGGCAGCCCTTCTGGCCCACGGTTTGGACAAGAGCGCCCTGTCCTTGCCACAAGCATGTTGGAAAGAAGACAGCTGTTTGAAAACTGGCCAGTATTCTGATCTTTTCTTGCAGAAGGGAAGACCCCAAGAGCTTCACAAAAGCAGGCAGACAGCTGTCTTGGCGAAAACGCTGTCAGGCAAGCAGAACACAGGGCTTTTAGTCAAATGTTTGGTGACTGTTAACATGGAGACTACTCAGTAGGGACGTGTTTTGTGCCCCGTATGGACATACAATTCCCTGCTGTTGTAGAAAAACGTGCAGAGCTCTCTTCTGCAATATCTGTCCTCACTTGTTTAACCCGGCCAGTATTAAGCTCAGGTTTCACATACATACTCTTTGTATGTGTTTCCCAAGTGAGGATTTTTTAGGTGGCTTTTCCTTTAGGGATGTGCCTGCTAATTTTATTTTAATCATGGCTTTAGCTCTTTCTTGTTGATGATCCGTTTTTTAAAAGAATGGTGTATCGTGAAGGTGGGGGACAGAGCCGTGCCGGTAAGAGCGAGGGGCTGACGAACCACACTCCCCAAGTCAGACCTGTTCCTTCCGTCTGTGTGGCTCAGGGTGTGTCACTGAACCTCTCTCAGCCTGAGCAGCCCCTTCAGTGACGTCACGTATGTGAAACACATTCAGGGAGAGGAGAGGCCCCTGCCTGGGGTGCTCTGGATTCCAGCCACTGGTCTACTGCCCGTGTGGCAGGCAATTCCAGAATCTTAGGTTAAAAATGAAGACTTTGAGTGATATTTCCTACATGGTTAAGATCAAATTTTTTAAAACTGTCTTTTAATGTTTATTTGTTCTAGAGAGAGAGAGGGAGGGAGGGAGGGAGGAAGGGGCAGAGAGAGAGGGAGATGCAGAATCTGAGGCAGGTTCCAGGCTCTGAGATGTCAGTACAGAGCCGGATGTGGGGCTAGAACCCACAAACTGCAAGATCATGACCTGAGCCGAAGTCGGATGCTTAACCCACTGAGCCACCCAGGAGCCCCTCAGCTCAAATTTAAGGTCATTTCCATGCCTGCTAGGTGGCCTTTCTCTGGCTATTGCTAAATGTAACTGACTCTTCATAGCTAGAGAAATCGCCTCAGCCGAAACTGTCCTCCACAAATAAAACAGAAGAAGGAGGAGAAGGAGAAGTGAAGGAGATGGAAGAAAAGAAACATTAAGGGAGGCAGGCTACTTCACCCAGTTACTGATGTTTTCAAAAAGGGATATCAATTTAGTAAACTGCTTGCTTTACACATATAAACGCGATGGGCTCATGTGGTGTTTCCATGAGACGTTAAAGTGATTAGCTGTGGTTGAATATTTCTATTTTGCAAAGATGAATAGGTTTCTTTTGTGCAAGACTTCTCCATGGGACTGTGTAGGACAGGAATCTCTGAGAAGGATCACGGTGCAGGTGGTCCCCATCCTTATTTGCCCAAAGACCCCTTTCAATGCCAAGCATCTCTCCAGACTGATGCCCTGCGAACAGGCTTTGGGGAAGGTGGGACAAGAAAGAAATAAGAACTAGAGGCAGAATTCCCACATGCAAAAGTCTCCTCTGTCACTTACAGGTGTGGTTCCTTCTTACACATTTCCTTTGTGAATTCCACTCCCTTCTTTGGTCTGCTGCAGGCCTTGTTCCTGACATTGGTCTGTCCATACAAGGCTCTAGCAATCAAGGTATCAAACAAAATGCTATGAACAGGATCTTGCTGTTGAAATAGGAGTACCAACCGAATGCCTTAGTTCCCAGAATCCTAGAACTTTGGCATGCAGAGGGAGAGAAGAAAGCAGCGATTCTCACGTTTATTTTATGCTGATCACATCCCAACCCAGGAATGGCCGCAGTGTACAAAATTATCTCACTGGTAGTTGCTATCACACACCACGCATGTTTCCCATCAAGACCAGAGGGCCCATCTCTCCGTTGTGAGTGTTTTTGGCAGAAGCCTTCTGCTGAAGAAAGCCCTCTGCCCTTCGGAAATAGCCCACATCCAGTGACCTGGCAATGTGGAGGGATAGACCTCAGTGTCCTTGTTCCAACTCAGGACAACCCCGAAGGACCAGAATTCCCTGGGTGAGGGATTGAATCATAGTAGCTAGCATCTCCCTACCCAGTCCTGCTTCCTTCCCCTGCCCCCTTCCCGTACTGATCCTGAGAGTGCCTCCCCCCCAAAAACATTCTGTGCCTTATGCCCGTCTTGGAGTCGGCTTCCCCGGGGAACCTGGCCCACAACCATCTTACAGCCTCAAAGCTCAGGTTACCTGCTGGAGTTAGAAAGTAATCACGCTGTCTTTTTATTGAATGTAATGTCCATCTCAAGCTTCTATTCATCCTAATAGCGATCCCTTGTAGGCTTGGTCAGTTCAGGGGTTCCCTCTCTCCTCTTCATCGCAAGGTTACATTTTCTTCCTGTGCACCTCAAGAGTTGTCATTTCTCTGTGCCAGCATCCTTGGAGACCCGTCCACTCACCACTTTGCAGTCCACACCCCATTCCCAGCTGCCTGCTTCCTAGCTAAGCTGCCAGTTCCCTCCCAGCTGACGCCCTCTCAGTTCCACATCCTTGCAGGGCAAGGGACATTCTGTTGCCTCCCACCTCTGCTGGGCTACCTGGGGACAGTGTGAGGTGGCTGAATCAGTTGCTATAGAAATTGTTCTTATGGGGGTTGTGGAATGTGCCATGTGTTTATAGTTCCAATGTTTAGCCTGGGAGGTTCCATCCAAAGTAAGCAATTTAGATTTGTGTGGAATGTCCTAGAAAAAAAAAAACAATTCTTTTTTCTTAAACCTGGGTGAAAAAGGCCATCATATGTGTTCTCCTTCTGCAGAAATAGATTTTAAATTAGTTCCATACAAATGTCTACATTCCTTGAACGCAATTTATTGAGCACTGTCCGTTGGATGGACCTCCTTCAAGATGCTAGAGACGCTGTGGTAAATACATACAGGCATGTCCCCTGGTGGATTTAGAATCCCCTCCCCCTACAAAGCTTTTGGAGGGCATTTGGTTCCTGTGGAACCAAGACTTCCTCAGCTTGGAGGCCACCAATGAGGTGGCCTTTGTCCTTCATTTCCCCTGTCATGGTTATGTGAGATCTCACTTGCAGTGGCCCTTTCCCAAGGGGACATCAACATGCCCTCCTGCTCCGTTGACTGTCACAACCAATGACTCTGAGTAGTCAGCAACATTGAATTTTTCCCTGAATTGGCAATCCACAGGCCACATCTGGCTGACAGACATGTTTTGACTGGTTTGCACATTGTGTTTAAAAATATCTTATTTTGGGAGATTTTACAAACTAACCTGGATTTCTAGTTTCTCTGTTTGAAAAAAAAGAATCAAAATATCTAGTAGTCCAAGATTAACAGCCTCATACAGCAATACGATTACTGCAGGTTAGAAGCCCCACTCCCCTTCAGAGGGGGCAGTTTCATGCAGTTTGGTAAATGAGCCACTTGTCCTCCTCTACGGGAAACAGGCCACTGGGGGCCTTTCCTGGAGGATTTTACCTTTACGTTAATAAAGACTGACAAAGCCACATCCTGAGCCTTTGATATTGGCCCCACCTAGTACGGTATTTACCTGACTATCCTTTGCATGATGCTTTCTGCCTTTATGAAAAGATTTTATAAGAAATGGTCATAGGATACTCACTGTTAACTGTGATATGGTACACTGTGTCACACCCATTGTAATGACCTCTCTGGTAGTCATTAGCACCCACATGAGATATATCTTGTTCATGCCCCTTTTAGGCAATAAAAGGATGTGCACCTTGGCCCCCTCTTGGGGCCATATGGCTCTTCTGGCCAATGACGTACAACAGGAAATGATGGGTATCATTTCCAGATTATGATGTTATCTCCTGGTTGGAGAGTCTCCAGAGCATTCTTTCTACCTGGTAACCAGCAACATCTGAGATGGTGCTGCTACCAAACCCAGTACCCCCCAAAATGAGACATGAGGCAGAGCCCCCAACTCAATGAAACAACAGAAGAATGCAGTATGAATGAGAAATCGATCTTTGTTGATACAAGTAATTGAACTTTGGGGATTCTTTTATTGCTGTAGCAGACCCTAACCTTTGTTGAATGATGCAGCCCACAGAGGTGATTTCTCTTGGAGAACTAGGAAAATTCTTCATTTTCTCAGAAACTGGTTTTCTTTCATCTTATGGACCCTAAGAATCGTCTCTAGCTTCTCAGTCTCATTCCATCTCCTGTGGGGGTATAGGACCTTGGTGGGTATTCTAACTTTTCCCCTAGGTTTAATCTTATTTTTTCTGCTTCTTATCTTATGGTAAGGAAACTTTTTTTTTTTAAGGAAAGAGCAAGTCATAAAAATAAATAATCATTTCCAAATAGTTTACTTTCAAATATATCTATAGGACTCCCTTGAAAAAAAAATTAGTTTGTATTAAACTAAAAAATAAAACCCCTGAGAATCTGCTACACACATTTCACAGGGTCTGTGCATGAGAATGGTGTTTAATTCTGGGATTTTCCAAGACTTTTATGTAAGAATGAACCATGAGGGAGGTTAATGGATTATAGGACTTTGACATTTTTTACATCAGAAATGTTGCCTTAAAATATGTCTTCAGTTTTCTGTGACTTGTAATGATAAACTATTATGGATTACTAGTTTTAAAGTTGCCAGTGGTAGATTGAAAATATTTATAAGGAACTATGTGATTTGGGTTTTTTTTTAATTCATTTTTATTTTTGTAGGAAACCTTACTTGTACTTAGGACTATTTGTCACTAGTTGCTAGGAACAGAGACAAAAGAACAAGGTCATTCTTGTTTAGCAACTATTCTTGCTATATCCTTGAGATGCATATAGTCTCTCTTGAGTTGCTTTATTAGTTTTCTATTGCTTTGTAACAAATCACCATAAAATTAGCGTCTTAAAACACCCATCTACTAACTCACAATGCTATAGATCAGAAGTACAAGCAGACATAGCCAAGTTCCCTACTTGGAGAGTTGGAGGGCCCACATGCGGTGTGGACATCTGGGTTCTTACCTGAAAGCCCTGGGGAAGAATTTGCTCCTAGTCTCACTCAGGTTCTTGGCTGAATTCAGTTCCTTGCAGTTGTGGGTCTGAGGTTCATCCTTTGCTTGCTGTCAGGTGGGTGTCATCTGTGCTCCTAGAGAACACCTTTATTCCTTCTCATATGGCTACTCCATCTCCAAATCCATGGTCCCTGTCACACTTCACACCAGACAGAGAAGGTATTCTGCTTTTAAAGGACTCATGATTATCCACCCAGATAAGTTCTCTATCTTGTTAATTAATTAGTGCCCTTAATTACATCTGCAAAATCCCTTTTACCTTATAACATAATCATGCAACTCAACACCATGTAATATAATCGAGGAAGTGACACCAGGGCAAGGTCATGAGGCCGTCTGGAATTCTGCCCACTACTCCCCCTGATCATTGCATCACCTCTCTTCTATAGTATTTAGGGACTCCTTTGCACCTATTTATTTCCTGCCATCTCTCATATTTTCTGAGCAATCCCACACTAGCTGCTACCCATATTCTGTTTCAAGCAAGCAAGTCATTAGTGCAAGTCCGTATTCATTACGCATGGCTTCATGGCTTGTCTGGAGTGTAAGTGGGAAGCTGGTGCTGAGAAATACTTAGGAAAGAGTAGTAGGCAGAATGGTGAGTTCTGGAGCCAGACTCATTTCCTGGTTGTATGACTTTGTATAACTCACTTTACTGCTCGGTGCCTCGGTTTCCTCACCTCCAAAATGTAGACTAGAAAAGCAACTACTTTATAAGACTGTTAATAAAGGTTGAGTAAATTGAACAGAACCTGGCTGAGGGTTGCCACCACATGAGTTCGTGTTTTCATTAGAATAATTGCAAAGTGCAGTAACACATAAATCCCCAAATCTTGGTGGCTTAATGCAATCAAAGCTCATTTCTCAACTGCCTTATGGTTATGGGGGTGGGTGAAAGGAGTTTCTGGTTGGGCAGCCTTTCATATAGTCGGTCAGGAACTGAGACTCCTTATATCCTGGGTCTCTGTCTTTCTCTAAATCACTTGGTCTCAAAGTTATGGTCCAAGGACCCTGTAGTCCCTGAGATTATTTCAGACTATTTCCACAAGGTCTCCCCTTTTCTACCTGTTTATCTCTGAAAGTCTGGATTTTTTTGTGTTTTCCAATCCAAACAACACAACAGATGGACTATAGAAGCACATGTGAGAATCCAGCTGTCTTCTATTAAGTTAGACATTAAAGAGAGTTGCAAAAATGCCACTTTTGTCACTAGATGTTTTTTGGAAGGGGCCAATATGGTTAATTTTCATGAAAGCATATTATTCATATCAACATTTGAGGTCTATAGTATTTATATAATTTATTTTTGTATTTCTTATATTTTTATTTGTGTACTTATATTGTTTGTTATTTTATCATGAATTAAGTTTCTTGGTAAGTCTTAAAAGATGTAACCCACAGAGGCAAAAGCTTTCTGGGTCCTACATAAAAATTAAGAGTGTAAAGGGTTCTGAGACTAAAAATTGGGATCTAGTGATGTAGATCATAGGAGAATCTTCCATTCTGTTGGCAGAATGAGCTCCAAGGATCACTCTGGGAGGTGTCTACAGGCCAGTCTCAGAAGTAGCACATTATCACTGCTCCTATTTCATTTGCTGGAACTCAGGCCCCTGGCCACACCAAACTAAAGGGAGGCTGGGGAATGTAGCTGGCTGTTGCTCAGGAGAAAGCAGGAATGGGTTTGGTCACCACCTCAACAGTCTTTACCATATTGGATTATTCATCAAGGGTTTATATATCATAAGCATCTTGTTTAGTGTTTTCCAAGAGCAATAATCTTTACCTAAACATACTCAGCCAGCTTCAAAAAAATTTTAGAATTGTAACATGAGCTTATTTTTTGCCTTAGCAGTGTAGAAGTTGGCAGAGACTTATCTGAAATAGCAATGCCTACACTTAGCCAAAGGAGCAAAAAGAAGAGATATCAGTCTTTTTAGGACCAAACCCAATCAGGTGATTAAACAATAACAGCCAAATGTTCTGTAAACACTTGTGATCCCTTCGGAAACTAACAGCAAAGGATAGCTGGAGCTAGATTGAGAGGTTCTTTTTGCTTTGTCTTGTTTTGTTTGTTTTTAGTTTGGTTTTTGCTTTGATCTGTTACACCCCTTACACTAAATCTACTTTATGAGTTGGGAAATTGATGACCTTCAACAATAGACATCTTGGAGTAGCCATCTCACGCTCTTTGGACCAAAGCATGAGTTGTAAATACACACACACACACACACACACACACACACACACACGCACACACACACACTCCCCTGTTTCAGGGCCCGGTTGCCTGGAGTGTGTGATTGACCTAAAACATTAAGAGCAAGACTTGGTTGGGTACTAGTAAAGGCTTAGTCAAAATGGTAAGGTAGAAATTTTATTTTTAAATTTGTTATGACTAGATTAAATTTAGTTTATATTTCATATACATTTAGAAATCCACATCTAACATTATAGTATGTTTTTGTGATGTCTGTGAATTTTGTCATATATGAGAGGCCCTTATATAATTGGCATGTTGTATAATGATTTGTATAGCCTCATCTTTGCTTTCTTATATCATTTGTGCAATAATTTTTTAGAGGTAGAAGACCTTGGTAAGGAAAATAAGCACGCTGTTCCTAAGAAAGAGTAAATCTACCTGAAGATTCTCCCCTTTATGAAATCACTTCCATTGGCTTCAGAAAGAAGCAAGCACTGCTTAAGACATGAATTTTAATATTTTATTAGTGTTTGAAGATATTAGTGTTTGTAAGTTACAGAGTCCAGCTAACAGATTTAAACCTTTAAGACAGTTATTGTTTCCTTAACAGAAAGTCCAACATAGGTGGTCTTAGGATGGGTTGGGCCAATGGTTTCATCTTGGACCCAGGATCGTTTTATTCCCCATCTGCACACCTCAGCACATGGACTTTTTCTCTATTTGGTCAACAAGTGCAGAACGAGATCACTGTTCTGTAGCAGATGTCACATGACAGTGGCCAGAGCCAAAGGCAAAGGAGGTGATAGCCAAAAGGGCTCCTTCTTCTTTCTAATTTCACAGGAGAAAACCTCTCCCCAGTCCTTCTGTTTTCTGTCCCATCCCACTAACCAGCTCATGCCCCAGGCCCCACTGTATACCAGTCATTAACAAAAGGAAACAAGATGCCGAAAATGGCTTGGCCCAGTCTTGAGCAGTTCTCTGGATCTGGACACATTGCTGCCCAAAGCAAATCAGGGCCCTGTTGGCAAGTAGGAAATGGGGAAGGCCACTATCAGGCCAAGAATCAAGGGGATCTGCCCCAGAAGGGAGCCAGCATAAGGGCGCCTGCATGCGAAACAAGCACGGCTCATAGATCATCAAAGTGCAGCTGCCCAATTAGCATCCTTTACAGCTGGGGACACTGGTCTACTGCTCCTGGGTTAGAGCCACCATGCCCCCTGATGCTTCTAGCCACTGGCAGCTGATAGAAAGACCTACCATCACATTCAATCTCAAAACATAGTCCTGTTTTCATAACTAGAATTCCTGGTCCTAAATAATTATAGAAAATCCAGATTTGACATAGAGGTAAGTCTCTCTCCCGCTGAGCCATGGTTGGAGGAGAGGATGTCTGCTGCCAGGGAAAGGGTCATGGTGAGCTTTTCTCCTTCTGTGTTCCTGTTGCAGATCACGGCCCACAGGGTAGGAAGGTCGAGTAGTGGGAGAGCTCTCACCTCACTGGTACTAGCATAAGGATGCTTCACACCCATGGAACCTGGTAGGCACATTTATGGGTTCTTAGGAAGTTGCCCCACTCTACCCTCCTCCCCCGCAACTGCAGCTCTTTCAACAGGGGTGATACATAAGTGACCATATAACTCCTCTTCCAAACCAGACAGTGAAAATAAGTGGAAACAGGGTGGGGACAGAGGAGTATGTGAAGTTTTACGAGGCACACAGTCAAGTACTGGGACCATCAACTCTCTGGGGCAATGGGGAGAAATGGTCAAAGGTCCACCTTAGCAAGGCACAAATGTCTCCACGGACCATCCCCACCAGCCCCTGCTTTCCCAGCCGTCTCCTTCATCAGAAACTCTCTCTTTAAGTTCACTTCACCTTCTAGATGATCCTGATGGCCTGAATTTGAAAAACTCCTAGATAACCCTCTGCTGTGTGACCCACCTCTGATCATAGGTAACATTTACCTCTGGTTGCCCTGAGTTAGATGAAAATGCTGTTTATTCCCAGATACCTCCCTCTGAAATCACCCTGGGGGCCCACAGCCACAGATCTTGCCTTGAGATGGCCCAGGTGGCATCAACATCTGTCATATACCCCTCTATCACTGCAGGATTCAGGGGTGTGGGACTCACTCCTGAGTTAGCCCAAAGCATCTCTTCATGATTCCCTTCCCACTATTCAACAGTCTTCCGTTTTCTTATTCTGCCGGTGTACATGGGCACGAGGTGGGGATAGTCTAAGAGTTATGAGCTGGTTTTTACCAGTTCCTTTGACTCTCTGCCTTTAGGTGGTGTGCCCTACTTGGAAACTCCCCATCTAATCCTAAGGAGAAATGTCCGGTGATAACATCTCCACCCAGAAACATGAATTGTATGTTTTGCTATAACACTCTGATATCCCCAAGGCTGTTGGAGTTTTATAGGGCTGCAGGTTCCCTCAACAAACGGCCCCAGGCTAGTAAGTTTCCTAGTCTGGTGTTTGCTCTTCACCTCCTGTTGTCAGCTACAAGCTAACCACCACTGCCCTTTCCTCATAAATTCATTGTCTAGTCTACTGGCCAGGGCAACCCAGAAAGAAATGAAGCTTTTCAGGTTAGCCAATGAAGAAATTGTAACTCAGAAATCTCCGTTTTACTCACCTCTAAAGCAGAAGTACGGCGACCCTCATTCCTCAGAGCTGTCATCGCCTGTTTTTCTTTTGTGTTCTGGGTACATGAAATTGTTTGAACTCGAACCACCTCAGAACTGAGGCATAATTGCAACATGATACCTTACCCAAAATGCAAGTAGGTCGGCAAGAATTTTGCTAAGACTTTTGTGTATGCAAATGGGCATTGATGAATTCATTCTGCTCTTTAATTGGGAAGGCTACCAGAAGAAATGGAAGGGCTGTTTGTATGAAGGTGAGTGTGAGAGTGTGGTTATGTGTATGTACTGGAAGGAACCAACTGTACTAGTAAATACACATGGAAATATGACAGATTTATCTGTACCTGTCAATCAGCCGAACCAATATTTAACTAATATTTTTTTAACTGGAGAACCAAAGACAAAAAATATAAACTGATTTTATAATAGTACCGGATATTTTGGATTTGCTTAGCATCATGGGTAATCCTCGTTTATCTCTTGTTGTTGTTGTTTTGTTCATGGTTAGGGTATTTTCAGCTGCTCTCCCTGGCCTTTTAGAATATAATTATGTTTTTCTCGTGAGCTATAATCTGGCTGCTGCAACCAGAAGAAAAAGGCTTGTGTGGAATCAGAGCTGACAAGTGGGAGGCTGTAGGTCCGACATTCCTCTGTTGGCTGACAGCTCCGTAACTCCCTAGTATATAAAAAGACATTCCAGAAAATGGTTACTG
Source organism: Suricata suricatta (assembly GCF_006229205.1). Lineage (NCBI taxonomy): Eukaryota > Metazoa > Chordata > Mammalia > Carnivora > Herpestidae > Suricata > Suricata suricatta. The sequence continues at coordinate 45,934,723 of NC_043701.1, read as the reverse complement.
AAAAGAATTGCAGCTCTTGCACAGATACAGTTTTTCCATCAGAGAAACAGCTCTTACTGGCAGACGTGTTTTATTTAGTGCCACTTCTTGTATTTAGTGTTTAAGTCAGCACATATTTATTATGTGCCTCTGGTGCCGAATGCATAGGGCTGCGTGCTGCAGAGGTGGAAGTTTTTAAAGTATACTTCGATTGGCATAAAGTGATGTGTACACAAAGTGAAACTCAAGCTCGATGGCTTATAATGGAGTCTGGAAACCCAAGAAGGACCTCTGGAGGATCAGGGAAAGTCTTGCAGGTGAGATGAGGTTAGGAAGCTGGGTAGAACTGGGGAAGATGGGGTTGAGGGGAACCAAAGTCATGGATGGGGGAAGAACCAGGTTATTTTCCTTGGGTTTACCATAAATGACCATTTATTCTAAGGTGTCTAATACCTAGACTTTTTAGAGTAAAATGAGACAAAGTTTATAGGAGCAAATCAGAAAGAAGTGTCCTGGACAAATCTAGATGTAGGATCTTGTGACTTAGAAGAAACCTTATGGTTCTCTGTTATCCCCAACAAACAAAAGAGACAAACCGGATAGCCTTGCCTATAGTGCAGCAAGCATTGATTCAACCCTGAGAACATTTCTTCTTACTTGCCTTTTCTCTTTTTCAAATCTGGCACTCTTTTCTTTCTGGTAACAGGAGAAGCGTACTAAGGTAGAGTAAGTGGTTAGAGTCTTGTGCCATAACAGAAAAGTCTCTGTAGTTTGTCTCCTTGTTAAGTGTATGCATCCTTTGCCCTCCATCACCACACCAGTCAGCCATGTGCTTCCAGTTATCTTGGTGGCTCATCTACATCTCAGAGAGTTATTGATCGTCTGGAACCCATATGCTTTTCCCTGGAAAATACAAAGCCCTGTATCAGTTTCTTAGGGATGCCGTAACAAAGTTCCAGGAACTGAGTGCTTAGAACAACAGAAATTTATTTTGCTAATTCTGGAGGCTACAAGTCCATGGCAAGGTGCTTGCAGGATTATTCTCTCTCTGAAGGACCTAGGGAAGATCTTTCCTTGCTTCTTATAAGCTTCTGGTGATTTCTAGCAATCCTTAACCTTCCTTGACTTGTGGACACATCACTCCAATCTCTGCCTCCATCCTCAACATGTGTTTCTCCTGTTGTGCTCTGTTCCCATTTCTGTCTTCTTGTAAGGACATCACCAGTTATTGCATTAGGACCCACCCTAATCTATCATGCCCTCAGCTTAATTTGATGACATCTGGGAAGACCTTATTTTCAAATAAGGTCACAGTCACAAATACAAGGGTAAATATATATTTTAGGGGGACACAATTCAACTACAACAGGCCTAAAGACATCATCCTTGTCCTCAGGAAACTTGCCATTTACAGTACTTGGAAAAGACATAAGCAGACTATAATCAATGAATGAATGAATAATAGAAACCAGTAAGTATATCCATCTGTCCAATCAATATTTTAAGGGCCACATGAGAGAAACCAAAAGTGAATGGTCTAGGAGAAGAGAATGACTCCCAGTCTGTGATCCAGGGACCAACAACATCAGCATTGCCTGTCAACCTGCTAGAAATACAGATACCCTGCCCCATGCCCCAACCAGACCTCCTAAGTCACTTCTCTGAGGGTGGGTCCAGCAATCAGTATCTTCACTCCTCCACATGACTCTACTGCAGGCAAAGGTTAGGGAGGACTTCAGAGAATTGACATTCCTCAAAGCTGCATGGATAAGACTTCAGGCAACACCCAAGGAAGTCATTAAGCTGAGGGAATTCATGCACACTTCCCTAATCCTCCTGGTAAACCACATATTTTCAGGTTTCAGATCATGATGAGGGCTAAACATTGGATTGTTTAATTCTAAGATAGTGAATCGGGCCAGCATAGTAACTAAGATGTGCAATGAAGTGGTCCTGTCTTGCTAGGTTCTGCTTGCCCTCAAAATGTAGCATCTGTACTGTGAGAGCAGGTCATAGGCCAAGCCACGGAGTGAGGTTTGAGTTGGAAACCATCCAGTGGTGTACCTTAAGCCTTCATATTCCTACCAGATCCCCAGATCCTGGGGATCTCCTGAAAGGAAGGACAGATTCCAACTTGATGGGTCTGCTCTGAGTCCATGATTCTGAATCTCTAACCAGCTTCCAATAATGCTAAAGCTAGCAGTTCCAGAGATGCCGCTGACCTTACTGTGTCTTTGAACAGTAAGGCCAAGCAGCATGTGAAGGACCTGACTATTTATTCACACTTCTTAAAAATGGGTAAATTAGCTTTTAGATGTCTAGACTTGTATTTGAATATTATGTTTAAATGTTGAATTTTGTGTATATTTGAACATAGATGAAAAAAGCTTATCAATTTTTAAATACTCAATAAGCATTTGTGACGGTAGAGTTTGACCTCAGAGTTTCATTGCAGCCAATGCCAAGTGAGCAAGTGCTCAGTGTCCCCCACTTGGCTCTGTGAAGGGCAACCTAACCCTAGGATAAATAGAGGTACCCCGGCCTTCTGACGCTGTATGGAATTTGGCTGAACTCAGGTGCTCAGAAGGGTTGTGTGTGGTCCACACCATGTAAGATACAACCAGAGGATGTCTTCAAGTCCCCAGAGAGAAACTACAAAGAATAGCATTTGTCCCCAAAGTTGTTAACCGGTTGTCTCTGTACAACCTGACAAGCTTGTAAGGCTGATGATCCTCTCTTCAGTGGGCGGAGGGAGGACGTTTGAATAAACTACTGTATTTCAAGCAGATGTGCAAAGCAATAGGTTTCCATATATTGGGCTCTCAGTGCACATTCAGAATAAATTGCCAGGATTTCAAACACTTATGTCCCAATCCCAACTTTTGTTTTTTTAGTGAAAAGCACTTCTAATCTAAACCTCGATTTCTGATAGTTGCTTTTTGTAAACATTAATAAGGCTTACCATTTATTCTGTTAGGTAACATTTGCTCACTCAGCAATAAGTAGGAAATACAGATAAACAGAAAAAATGGTAGTAAACACTTTTCTACCCCACCACATAGAGATACTATTTCTTTCCAGTGCTTACATAAATAGAAATAATGCATTCGCTCTGTCCCTTAAAATGTAAGTTTAAAAAGAAATTTTATTTTTTCTTGCAAACTAATTTAAATATTACATTTTCACCGGATACAAACTGGAAAATACACATTTTAAAAACATTTGCTGAGCATCTGTAACCTGGCCTTGCACTATTTTCATCCACCCAGCACTCAAACCATTTAAAAGCCATAATAGATCACAGTGGCTTCTTCCTGCTAAGGAGCTTAGCATAAATTCTCTCCTGAGTAGATAAACCTTTGTTTATAAAAATACCTTGTCACGCCATTTATGAAAGGTAAAGCTTTCAGGGAATGGTCAGAAAGGAAAGAGGCAAAGTAGAAAGCTATCTTTAAGTTTTTAAAAAATATGCACATATAATATATACATATGCAATATATATAATGGTTTTGGATCATTATACATAGAGAAAGAGGGCTTGAGTGCCTGGGTTGCTGGGGGGTCGGGGTTGAGCAGGAAGTAGAGACTCATGGGGGTGTCAAGGCCAATGGGAATGGCTCAAGACCTTCAGAGAATACAGATGTCTAATGTACAGTTCTGAGGGCTTTCTAGGTGGTGCTTTAAAAACTCTGCCTCCCTCCATCTCTTATCCCCCGCAACCTTCAGTAAATCTGGCAAGCATAGTTTTTAACGTAGAACATGTAGGGAATAAAGGAATTGTGGAAGTACTATAGCATCACCTGGGAGCTTCTAAAAACCCTGACGCCAGGTCATACCCCTGACCGATTACATCTGAAACTTTGGGTATGGAAGAGAAACAATGGTAGTTTTTTAAGCTGTCAAGGTGATTTCAGTGTATACCCAAGGGTTAAGACTCACTATTCTAGATGAACTCTTAAGGCCAAGATAAGAGTAATAAGGATTAGATTTGCCTGCACACCTAAAACAGCCATGGATGGATGGATGGTTAGATAGATAGATAGATAGATAGATAGATAGATAGATAGATAGACAGACAGACAGACAGATAGATAGAGATACCAATGGTTTTTAAGAAACTAGACATCAGACAACAAAGGGCAGTGTCTGGAAACACACAAGATGAACCATATAATTGCCCCAGCTTACTGTCTTGAGAGAGTTTCCAGGCAGTGGTACAAGGAGGAGAGGCTCAGGCAGAACCCAGAGGACTCTCGGAGATGAAGAGATGGAGCCAAGAGTCCTGGAAGAGCAAAGAGCTAAGTTCCCAGGACAGAGTAAGGGAGGCAAGAGCTGCATGATGAGAAAGCCGGGTTTCTGGCGTGGGTCCCCTGGAACGTTCCGCAGACATCAGTACAACACAGTCAACGGTGTCAGGATATGCATGTGAGGAAGCTAGCTGAGGCTAAAGAGAAAACCAGGCAGAAGGATCAAAGGAAACAATGTGGCTGCTCACACTGGGCCAGGAATAGCGGCTCTTTCCACCAGCCAGAATGGAAAGTCTCATAATCTATGGGACAGTGAGTTGAGTGCTCAGGGTGTTCTACCTCAGGAGGGGGGCATAATTAGACCTAGACCTAGACCAAGCCCTGAACCAGAGGGACCCGGCAAGTCATAAAAGCAAGACCCAAAAGGACCAAACTCTCTCCAAGTAACTTAACTGTGTCTGAGAACAAACCTGAAGAAAATTTTTAGGAATACTAAAATATCCAGCACCCAGAAAGTAAGATTCAGGTTGAGTGTCATCCAGTGAAGGATGACAGATAGGGGAAGAGACCAGAAAACATAACTCATAATGAAGATACTTATCAATCCAGAACTAGCAGAGATATTTTTTTAGGTTTATTAATTTTTTTTGAGAGCCAGAGAGAGTGAGCAGGAGAGGGGCAGAGAGAGAGGGAGAGAGAACCCCAAGCACCTGCCACACTGTCAGCGTGGAACCTGATGTGGAGCTCGAACTCAAGAACCATGAGATCATGACCTGAGCCAAACCAGAGAGTCAGATGCTTCATCAGTTGAGCCACCTAGGCGCCCCCAGAGCTATCAGAGATATTAACGTGACCAGATAAGGACTTTAAAATGGGCGTTACAACTGTATTCAAACTATATTCCATATATTCAAAAAGTTAAGTAAGATGGAACATATAAAAAAGATCTAAATCAGACTTTTAGAGATGAACACTATAACACTTGAGAGGCAAAAGACACCACACAGTATTAACAGCAGACTAGAAATTACAGAAGAAAAAAATGAGAGAAATTAAAGACAGAAATATAAACTGTCCAAGAAAATTTTTTCTAGACAATGAGGAAAGCTTCATTTGTAGGACGACTTTAAAGAGTCTGATATACGTGTAATCGGGGTTCCCAAAGAGATAGAAAGAAATAGCAGGTAAGAATCATTGAAGAAATAATGGCCAGAAATTTTCCAGATTTGATGCAAACTGTAAACCCAGGGATCCGAGAATTTCAACAAACCCAAGCACCAAAACCTATACCAAGGCACATCATAATCAAATTGCTCAGTTATGGTGAGCTCAGTCAGTGGAGCGTGTGACTCCTGATCTCAGGGTTGGGGGTTTGAGCCCCATGCTGGGTATTGAGATTACTTAATAAAATCTTTAAGGGGCACCCATGTGGCTCACTCGGTTAAGTGTCCAACTTTGGCTCAGGTCATGATCTCACAGCTCGTGAGTTTGAGCCCCGCTTTGGGCTCTGTGCTGACAGCTCAGAGCCTGGAGCCTGTCTCAGATTCTGTGTCTCCCTCTCTCCCTGCCGCTCCCCCAATCATGTTCTGTCTCTGTCTCTCAAAACTTAATAAACATTAGAAAAAAATTTTTAAATCTTTTAAAAAATGCTCAAAACCAGTGGTAAGAGGGAGGGATTATCCAGGAACATGTGGAAACTTTTGGGGGATACGTATGCTCATTTTCTTAAAAGTTATGGTAGTTTCCCAGATGTGTGTGTATTTTTGGTGCTATAAGTGATATGTAAAAAAATTCCAAATTATACACTTTAAATATGTGCAGCTTATTATATGTCAGATATATCCAATTAAAGCTGATATATTTTAAAAAGCAAATAAACAATAACTTAACCCTGGCTACACATTAAAATCACCTGGGGAACTTTGTAAAAATGTGAAGCTCTATCCTCAGAGGTTTTGGTTCAGTTAGAATGAGGCCCAAGATCTATATTTCTCAAAGCTTGGCAGAGGGTTCTTATTGGCAAGATTTTTTGAGAAAGACTGCAAACAGGGAATTTCAGAAACTTCCCCATTAACCTGATCCAGTGGCTGATGACCTTCGTTCTGAATTAAGTCGCTTTAGATTTCAGGGACGTGGCTACGTGATAGTGTTAATATCTGAGTTCTGGGTTTCCAGTGTCTAGACTTTTTACTTATAGGCATCAGGTACCTTACTTTATTCAAAGATGGGATTCCAACAACTTTTTCCTTGTTTTCTAAATTTTCTGGGATTGTTTTTCCTTTGCAGAACATAAACTGCCTCTGATACTCCCAGAAATACACAATGTCATGGTCAAATTGGGCCCTTTGATTTTAGCACTAAGAAGCAATTCCCTAGTAGCATTGTCGGTATTGCAGGTCAGGAATGATCTAAAATGAGCCACCTGAGGACTTTTAAACTCAAAGAAGCACACAACAGCTTTCTCTTAATTATTTTATTAGTTTGTCCTTTGCATTTCTGTATCCCACCGTGCCCCTTGTCTGCTTTAAGCCATCCTTCCAGCCGCTGCACCCCAAACTTCTAGGTGTAATCCAGTCTCCCTTGGGTATCGTGTAAGGGGGTGCATGATCTAATGCGAGCCTCCCCCGCTCCCTGACCTTCTGATTTCCAGCCATCTTCATGTGATGGATGGGCCACCCTCTAACTCACCTCTAAGTCTTCGCAGCCCCTGTTCCCTCTGCCTGGAACATTGTCCTGGGCTCATTGTCCTGGCTGTCTCCTTCACATCCTTCAGATCTCGGGTGAGACATCGCTTGTTTGGGGAAGTCAGGGAGGTTTCTGAACTCCCAGAGCACACTACACCTCCCTCACCTTAGCTGTCTTTATAACTCTATAAATTATATATGATTATATATTTTATATATAACATGTTATATAATTTATAATTATATAATTTACATCATTTATAATTTATATTCTATTTACATATACTATACATAAGTATAGATTATGTAAATACAACTATATTATAATTGCCTATTAACTTCTGTCACTCCAACTTGACTGTAAACCCCTTGAAGCCAGGAACCGGTCGTTGCTTCTGGTGCACAGCCTGGTCTGATGATTTGTAAATCAGAAATGCTAAGTTTGAAAAAGCCCTGGGTTGCGCCATATCTTGCCGTACTTTTCTGACTTACAAATCTGTCCAGGCCCTGAAGATACTACCGAAAGTCAGCCATGGAACCTTCATACCATAAGAGACACTTGATAACTTTACAAAGATATGTTTTTTTGTGGTAACATGCTTAGTAGAATAAACCCAGATGGAAAAAATGAAATTATTCCCCATTATTTCACACAAAGAGTGACGCAGACAACTTGAGAACAATAGGAAAAAACAGGAATCTCTGAAAAATTAAGTTTTATTAGAATTACTTATTAAATTCAGTGAGTGTCTGAAAAATAACCTATGTGCCAAGAAACCTGGTGTGGAGGGTTAATAATGGAAAGCAAATTGGAAGTGGTCTTTAAATCATCAGAAATGGTTAAACTTCTTGTGGTGGTGAAGTCGTCAGAATCTGTTCTTTGGGCCTAGCACAGGGATAAATAAACATTGTCTTGTAAATAACATTTTACTGGAACGCAGCCATACCCAGTTGCGTGGACTATGATTTCAGTATAGACAATGGCTATTTTCATCCTATGGTGGCAGAGTTGAGTACTCCTGATAGGCTTGGGCCTGGCTTGCAAAACCTAACACAATTACCACTGGCACTTTGCAGTGGCTGGCCTTGGCCTAGGAATGAATGAGACTACTTCCATTCATTCGGACGGAGCTCAACAATGTGTTGAGCACAGTACCTGGCCCCCAGTTAACCCAAATAAAACTGGATGTAATTGATAGTACGGCGGTTAGGCACTGGTGAACCAACTCTGGGTGCAGTGAGGCTGCAGCTGCCCTACAAAAGACAGCAACACAGAAGTTCCTGGCAAATGCAACACTTTGGGCAAACTCCAAGCAACAAGAAAAGGCCTACAGGTGGGTGGTAACCTAGTGTTTATTCTGCTCTAAAGAAAACCACTCTTGGGACATATTTATATCACTTCCTTTTCTCTACCTCCAGAGAAAATGATCGAGGGCCAAGTTCAACTTGTGGTTAGTCAGTATTCCACTCTGAGTTTCACGAAGTGGCTTCCAGGATCTTCCCCCAGAGGATGTGGTAGTAGTTTAAGGCATTTCAGGTGTATATTTTATTTTTACTGGACGAATACCTTTAAAGCAAATAGGAAGGCTCATTTCATCTGTTTGTGGTGCACATGCCTGTTGTGAGCGCCAATCATGTCTCCTCCCCGTGAAACCCTGCAGGAAGGTGCAGAGTATGAGTGAGTGGTCAAGGATATTGCAGTAGCTAGGATGGATAATGGACCCAAAGATGACAAGTCTTTATCCCTGGAAATTGTAAGTGTTACCTTGATTTGGCAAAAGTGTCTTTGTAGGTGTGGTTAAATTAAGGATTTTGGGATGAGGAGATCATTCTGGATTCTCCAGATGGACCCTAGGTACCCCCACAAGCGCCTTTATAAGAGAGAGGCAGAAGGGAATGCCCCGGACAGACACTGAGGGGGAGTCAGTGCAAAGATGGAGAAGGAGAGACGTAAAAAGGCTGGAACAATACAGCCACAGCTGAGGGACGTCAGCAGCCCCGAGAAGCTGGAAAAGGCAAGGAAAGGCACCTTCTCTCTTAAAGGCTCTGAAGGGAGCACAGCCCCTGTGGCAGCCCAGAGGAACTGATTTCAGCCTTTGGCCTCCAGAACTGCGAGAGAATACATTGGCATTGCTTTAAGCCACTGAACTTGGAGGCATCTGTTCCAGTGACCACAGAGCACTGGTATAGATGGATTCATCAGATGAATAGTGTGCGTGTCATCGCATTGCCTTGTGTGCCACAGTGAACTAGTGGGACAGAAGCAGTAGGCCCCCGCTTTTTCTTTACCCATGCAGGTAGGGGCAGATGAGAGATAATACTAGTTACTGAGCTGGGGACGGGGGGCGGGGGGGTGGGCAGAGCCTGAAGCAGAGAGGAATCAGCAAAATGATGGCAGAGGCCGGGAAGGAAAGGAACTCACCAAGACTTTAGATAACTGGGCAGAGATTCATGTGGCCCAGCTATCCCTCTCTGCTTGATTTTATATATTTATAGTTATTGTATATATTTATATACATCTTAGAAACATATATAAATATATACATGAATTAATATATTTAATATATAACACATGTAAATACATATTTATAATTAATACAAATACATTTATACTTTTAAATCATATTTAATATATAAAATACAATTATGCATTATATAAATATAAGATATAAATTATAATTAAAATATATTATATAATATATAAGTAGTTAATATGTTATTTATATATAATAAATGTATATAAATATATAAAATGAATATATATTTATATTTTATATATACTTATATCTATTCACGTGTTTGATGTCTGTCTCTTCCTACGTGACAACATAACTTCCATAAAGGCAGAGATTTTTTTTCTGTTCTGTTCATGTGTCCCTGGTTCTGAGAACAGTGCCTGGAACCTAATAGGTACTCAGCAGATAGCTCCTCAACACATAAATGAAATCAAGGCAGATAAGATTCCAGATTAATTGTAAGCTTGTAATTGTATTGAGACCCCAGAGGAAAACCCTGATTAAAGTGTGGTTGGCAGCAGGTGTCTGAGAACCGTTTGTCACCAGTCCGTGGCGAGATTGGTACAGGAGAACAGAAGCCTCCAGAATTACATCGAAGAGCTTTTTTTGATTGAAAAAATAGCATCGTTGATAAAAAGCTACTATTAATTCAGTGCTTTTAAGTGAATTTGCATTTTTATTAACCACAACATATTTACCTCATTTTAAAATGGCCACATACATGAGGAAGAGACAAATACTTTGAGGGGGGAGCTCTGTTTTTTCTAAATATAGATAATTCTCTAACCACAGGCTAATCATGAACCCCTGGGAGTCTAGCCCGAAGGTTCGAAGTTATAAGCCAACCTCAAGGAGGAAACCAGGGCATAAAGACATTGTGTGATTGGCCCAGGGCCTTATGCTCTGGTTAGTGTCTGAGACAGGACCATACCTGGGCTTATATCCCACCCGGGTACAATGTCACTGGCCACTGAGGAGACACCGCCATAGATTTCTTAAAGGTCATCTCCTAGGCGACAGGGTGTGTGCTCATAGCCAAATCTGGCTAAGGAGGAGGAGGGCACTGGGGCTCAGGGCTGGCTTCGTGGGCATCAGAGGCCTTTGCAGCCTCACAGGGCCTGGTGCTCAGAAGGCCGTCACTTGGTTAACTGGTCTGCTGTCACCTTCTTGAAAGGCTTAATCTTCTTTGAAAAAGGGGTACACCTTTTCATTTTGCACCAAACCCCACAAATGATATAGCTGGTCCTGTCTGGGCAAGACAATTTGGATTTAATTGCATTTTATTTCTAGTTCGCTTCTGATCTCTTTCCGGGGATACAGCCCCCAGTATTTCCCTTCAGGATCAGGCAGACCATTAGCTCTGGCGGGAGGAGGCTCAGTACACCACGGCCGAGACTCGGTGAGGCCAGGGAGGGGGTAAGGCACCTAACTGAAGGAGGTCCTCGCTCTCAGGGTTGTGCAAAGGTAAGACCAGCACCTGAGAGTGAGCACCCCTTAAATTTTGCACCTCACTTGCCTCACCAGGTCCCACTCAACTGGGCTACGTCTGCACCACCCCATCCCCACCTACTTCGTCTTCAGCAATGCGTGTGCGCCTCTGTGGTCACTGAATTCTCCCCAGCTGGATCAGGTGGCACACAGAAACCTACCCTATTGACTTCTGAGATTTTTCTGAAAAGTGTTCCTTATTTGTTCAGCCTTTGTTGAGGGAGACATGAAATTCCTCTTTCTCAGTACGATTGGCCACGGTTGGCTGGTGCACGCTCTCCTGTGTAAATGTAACTTAATATAAAGCTGAATTGTCAATACCATGAAACGTTTGATGGGAAGAGTGAAAGAGTAGATGGCACTGGTGGCCGCATTCAGTGGGTCACCAGAGAGCAGGAACAATGTGGTGTGAAGTCAGAAAACCGTGGTTCTCAGCCTGAGTCCTCTGCATATTTGCTACGTGACCCGGGGCAAAGCCTCGTGCCTCTCAGCCTCAGATCCTCCCTTGAAAAATAGAGTAAAGCCATCCCTCTGGCTCCCATGATGACCGTGAGGCGATGATGAACTGACACAGATCTGAGCATGCTTTGCAAATTCTCAAGTAGCTGTCGACACTATTATTCCATTTCTGGAGGAACATTGTTTTGCAAGATGGGTCCATCCTGAGTTGCCAACTGCCATCCACCAAGGTTAGGGGTGAATTCCTCAAGGTCACACAATATAAGTTAGGCCTTGGGATAGGCTTCCCTGAGGAAAAGAAGAAACTGAAAGCCAGCGTTGGCCAGAGAAGAGAAGATGGAAAGGCCTGTGGAGACTGCGCACACTTGCTAGATGGAGTTTGGTTCCAGGAGAGGAGCGTCCCCCACCCCCAGCCCCGCCTCCACTTATCTCCCTTTTCATGGGGCGAGTGTGAGAGCAGTTTTGTTAGGGGGGAGATAAGGACATGGTGTTGGCACCTGGCAGTCTGGATTTGGGTGCCAGCTGTTTACCGGGATTATCTGGGAACGCAAGTTCTCGGCACCCGGGGACCTGGGTACCCACGTAATGTTATTACCCTGAAGGGTGGACATAGGAAATCCCATGGGAAGAGGAGCTTAGGCACAGCCTCTGCCACTGTGAGAGAGATTTAGGACCCCACTCCCATGCCTCTTTAGCTGGATACACTAGGGGGAGCACCTAGAGGCCTTTTCAGACACCTTGCTTCTGTCACAGGAGCACCATGACACAATGGAAACAGAGACCGTCATGCTAACTCCAACGTTAAAACCTAACTAGGTTGTGGCGCCCGGGTGGCCCAGTCAGTTGAGCATCCAACTTCAGCTCAAGTCATGATCTCACAGTTTGTGGGTTCGAGCCCTGCATTGGGCTCTGTGCTGACAGCTCAGAGCCTGGAGGCTGCTTCAGATTCTGTGTCTCCTTCTCTCTCTGCCCCTCCCCTGCTCACACTCTGTCTCACTCTGTCTCTCAAAAATAAATAAATGTTAAAAAAATTTTAACCTAACTAGGTCAAGTCAGGGTTTATTGATGATCAGTTTAGATCTCATAGAGAGATCAGGATCTACCCAGGCTAAATCCAGATCTGTCCATCAATGAACCATTTTAAGAGGATTCTATATAATTATAAAAGACTCACTGGGGCCTTTGGCCTAAAATGCAACCACAGTTCATTCCCTCAAGTTGAACTTGTGTTTCCTGCCCACCCAGAATGTTGCCACTACTCACTGCTTCCTTCCCGGCCTGAAACCCCACTCATATAAGCACTGCCATAGGGGTCGGTCCCGCCATGGTGACAGGGTGCAGCAAACACAGAAGTAGACAAATCATTCCAGCACAATGTGCATTTTGCACTAAATGCCCTGAACGCCCAGTGAAGGAGCAACATGAGAGAGAGGGTCAGGGACACTTCAAAAGGGAGATGACAGTTCAGCTAAATCATAGAGGACAAGTAGGATGTTTCTGGACAGAGAAGGGAGATGAACGTGCTGAGCAGAGGATGCGGGGAGCTGAGGTGTCGTACTTCAGATGGGATCACTGTGAAGAACTGAGAACAGTGCGTGGCACGTAATAGCGGCTCAGTAAGTGGTAGTGGTGGTAGTAATATGCTCAAGGGGCTTCAAATACTCAGGGCAGACAAACCCAGGAAGGGAAGGTCTGGAAATGAAACTGAGGAGGTAGTTGGGAGATCTTTCTTCAATAAGGACTCTGCACAGTATGCTAATGGAGTTAGACTTTTTTATTTGTAGAATATTTTAGTCAACTAATTTACCTGCTCTGTCATTCAGTCATCATTGTCTCTGTGGGAATGGTCTAGATTAGGACACATTAACAAACAACCCCTGAATATCAGGGACTTACAGCATCTAACATTCCTTTCTTTTTTTTTTTTTATGTGTATTTATTTTTGAGAGAGACACACACAGAGTACAAGTGGAGGAGGGACAGAGAGAGAGAGAGAGAGAGGCACAGAATCTGAAGCAGGCTCCAGGCTCTGAGCTGTCAGCACAGAACCTGATGTGGGGATCAAACCCACAAACTGTGCGATCATGACCTGAGTCGAAGTTGGATGCCCAACCAAGCCACTCAGGCACCCTGAACATTTATTTCTCACTCATATTCCAGTCCCATCACAGTACATGCCCAGCATTTTCCTTTTTCTATGACCTCTGCTTCCAGCTTCTGTCTGAAAGCGATGCTCATCACTAGTTCCATTTCATCGGCCAAAGGAAGGCATGTGGCTACGCCAATGTCAAATGAGATAAAGCAGGGCAGTCCTACTACATGGTGATGGGTACGTGACTGCGCACATTTGTCAAAGCTCACAGAACGGTGTGCTTAAAGGGAGTGAATTTTATTGTGGGTAACTTGTAGGTTAACAATTCTGATGTTAAAAAACACTTTGGTGGATATTTCAAATAGCCAGCTTTAAAAAAATATATTAGAAACATGATCCAAACCATGATTTGATCTCTAAAAATTAACTTTATGAATTCCCTTTAGAAACACCATAACCTGTGTTATGCCGCTTCATGTTTAACAACCAGGAGTGTTTTCCCTCTGGGAGAGGGAAGAAATCCTGATATTTGCCCACTTGTATTGTGTACATATTCTTACCACGGCTGACGTCAGGCTCCCAACATGACGTCACTGAATCGTGTGCTAGGAAGAGACGCACACAATTTGAGCTAATTCTAGCATGCCACTAAAAATATTAAAATATGCTATAATTTAATCATAGCATTATAAGACATTACAATAAGCAGCAATATAATGATTGCCTTCATGATGTTCCAGGACAGCCTTGTACAAATTCTCAGTTTGCTAGAATGCAGAGTTAGTAATAATATTATAATGCCAATTAGGTACTAGTTTTGAAAAAGAATCTGCATACATTTAAGATCATCCATTTAAAGCTAGGTGGGGCCTTAGAGATTATCTAGTCACTTCCCATCTGAGGACGTACGGGAAGTAAAAGGCATACCAACTGGCTGATGGCAAAACCAGGCAAAAACACAGGTTCCTGACTTCCTATTTCATATCTGTGTGTGGCTTTTCCCATCACTGCAGGAACTCTGGGAGTCCAGGTTTTGAATGGGTACCATTGTTCCTAGTCCACTTTCTGATACCCATCTTATAAGTATTATTTTTTAAAGCTCTAAACATTCAGCTCAACCGTGCCTGTGGCAAACAAGGGGCAGGGACACGGGGTAGGGAGGAGTGTCAAGTGTTATTTGATAGCTATTGGATTCAAACAATGCATTTCACCCCAGAGAGAATAGAGGATAACCCGACACCTTGTCTGAGGGCTGTGGTTCACCCCCAGGCACATGGGAGCTAGGTTTCTTGGGTTCCTTTGACTGTGCGCCGCCCTAGCCTTTCTCCACCCCCCCCCCTTTCACCCACATTAGCAGGAGCAAGGGCAGCCTTGTGCCCAAAGCAAGACTGCTAAACATTTTCCCATCGCAACAAAATTTGGGGGCAGCTGAGAAGAGTCTTCAGAAGGATGAATCCATTCTGTAGGCTTCAGGGTAGAGTCAAAACCCATAATAATAAAATATCATAATAATGACTATTTGGGGGCGATGCCAGACTTGTCCCCAGATCTATTTCAATCTTGTGTGACTCTGGTCATACACTTTTTAAATGCCTTTCTCCAAATTTAAATGCCTTTCTCCTCTTTCTCAATCTAACAAACTCTTGCTCTTCCTTCAAAGTCCATCTCAATGTCGCTTCCCTTCCAAGACTTTTCCGACCTTGATCTTGGAGTACTCCCATCCCTTCTCTAAATTTACTACTCCTTCTACCCTGCTACTGGAACACTTCATCCCTACGTTTTCTACAGCATGTATTACAGTATTTTGTGATTATTTGTATGTCTGTCTCTCCATTAAATCAAGTATTTGCTCCTTGAAGTCAAGACCTATGTCTTATTCATCTTTGATTTCCTACAGTGCCCGGCCTAGACCATAGCAGACAGCAAGGAGAGAGGATGGGGGAGCGAGGGATAGAGGGACAGAACAAGGATTCTTCTGGACTGAGAGCAAACACCTGGGAAAAGTGAGGTTTCCCTGGGCCCATTCATGCCCTGAGCATGTAGTAACATGACTGTGTACCCTCAGGGAGCAAGTCCCAACCTCACTGTGCATGAACATCATCGCACGTTCGTTTAAAATGTAGATCCCCGCCTCCCCTCCCCTACATCTACTCAGACTTACAGATGTGAGAAGGGGGGAAGAAATGTGATACGTTCTTTAGATGGCCCGTAGGACACTTTTGCAAAGCACCGGTCAGATGATTTCGAGAACACAGACACAGTGGGTGCTGGGGGAGGGTGCAGACTCCAGTGCACTGTACTTGCGGGGCTGTAGACGGTGCTCCACGGCTTGCCCTGTTTCTCCAGAATCACAGAAAGCTGGAAGATCCTAGGGGAGTCATCTGTAACCCAACTCACTCACACCACAGTCATACAGAAGTAACACTGGCATACCTCTTGGTCCAGGATATTTGGCCGACTTTGGTTCATTAAGGGTACAACAGAACATTTTTGATTCTAGAACCTTATTTGATTATTCTGGGCTATGGACTAGCCACCCAGGGTTCCCATACTAGTGATGGTCTGGCTCAGGAGCGTGAGATATGGCACTGGGCTCAAAGACCTCTAGCAAAGCAGGTGACTGTGGCCAGTGCCACTGTTGAAGGACTCTCTGTGCTGACCTTGGACCTCCTTCAGGCTGGCCATCATGCCCTGGCCATGGCAATAACAGTGCAGTGCCCTCTTGTCAAATCATGCATATGCGTGAGGCTGCCACATAACGCCAGGAGCCACCTCTGTCTTCCAAGCTGAGCAATAACGGGACTGTCACGTCCTTGGAGAGGGTCATTCCCAGCATCCTCAGCACCTGAGACCTTCTCGGAGCTCTTTACGCTCCTGCAGACCCACCTGAGCCGATCTCAGAACTGAACTCTGGAAAGATCTGACAAGGGCTGAGCAGAGCGTGTCACACTCATTCACATCACAAAGTGTATTTGTTTCCCAGAAGACGATCATTTTACATTCCTGCTCATTAAGTTACTATAATTATACCCCTATGGGTATAATTGATTTCAGTTTCCACTCTGAGGTAGCTCCAGGTTACAACCGTGAGTCTCTCACCTTGGAGAACTCTCTCCCTTTATTTAGCATTTAAATGAGTATCAGGAGGGAAACACAAGAAGTAATTATGAGGAGAAACCAGGTGTTGAAAGGGGCAGCTTTTGAAGTGCGTGGACGTCCTCCATGGCAGTGTGTGGTTCTGGTTCAGGACTGGCAAGTCAGCCGGGTGGCCCCAGGGAGCAAGGCACCCGATGTTGATGAATGTGCAGTGGTGTTCAGGGACCCAGCCTTCTTCTTGGTGCATGAGTTATTCTAATGTGATTCTTGCCCACAGCTCAATAGCCTCTACTTAGGAATTAACACATATTTAAAAAATCACACACATTACCTAAAGTTTACCAAAAAATGGTGTAATGCTTCAATTTCAGTTGCCCACTTTTTTTTCCTTAACAATTTGTGTGTCATATTCACAGATCCACCTTTAACCTTTCAGAGTTCAGCCTCCTGTTACTATTGGTCCCAAAAAACACTGTGTATTTTCTGATTTGTGTCTAATTTCAAACTTTCCCCATGATGTGTTGATACAATGAGTGGTTGTTTTCACAGGCTATGATTAGGGGTGTTTGTTGAATAAAATGGACGCATAAGTTTCCATTTATTTTTAGATGGCAAAGATGCTAGAAGTAGTGGGACATATTGGCTCCCTTTGAGCCTCCAAACTATGAGGCCAATTACACAGCTAAACCGTTAGTTTACGAAGCGGGTGCCGGTGTCGCTGATGGGGTAATCCATGGACACGCCCACATGCCTCACATGGGATTCTGATGTTAGCTGTCCCATCTCTGTTCTCCCATGGCTCCAACATTATACAATTATCTGGTTACTTGTCTCACCCCATCCCTGGTTTTTAACTTTACAAGGGCATCCGTAGAGCTAGTGCTGTGGTTAATATCTGTTGTACGTGTGAAGATGGAAAGTGGCCTTGGCTAAGCCTTCATTTTGGAAGTAAGGAAACTGAGGCCCTAAGACATCAGGTTACTTGGCCAAGATCATCACAGTCAGGAAAAAAAATGCATGTGTCATAAGCAGGAGACTTTTCAATCAAATCAAAATATTTATCAAATGTCCCCTATCAAAAGTCTTAGTTTCCCTCAGTCACTTGGACATGTGAAAGGATGTTAGTCTGGTAAATACACCCAAGAAGATAAGTCATTTAGCTTTGGCCTTCCCCTTGGCCTATCTCATCTGCATAGTCCTTTGTGTAAAGATCCAAGGCTGTGACGAAATATCAGAAGTCAGGAACCGATGGATGTGATGCCCAGCAGACACATTTGTGCAATTCGACCAGTTAAGAATCCTGTTGACTTGAATCAGACAGTGATTCTTTCACAAAAACATCTCTCCTGCTTTTGAATTAAGTTACACTAAACTGAGAGAGACCAGTTCCTTGTTCCCTTTCATGTGGTTTCAGGTTTCCCCAGGAATCTTGCATCTCCCACAGTGACACTCCTTGTCAGGAACGTGGCGGATCAGGAGTCAGGTTCATCCCCTCCGAGGGCTCTTAAAGGCTTGGGTCCACACGTTGTAATTTTTTTAAAATTTAGTCTTGAATATCTTTTCAAAGACTGGTAGGATTTTTTTTAACATTTTTTATTTTATATTTGAGAGAGACAGAGCATGAGCAAGGAGGGGCAGAGAAATGGAGACAAAATCTGAAGCAGGCTCCAGGCTCTGAGCTGTCAGTCCAGAGCCCAATGCGGGGCTTAAACCCACAAGGCAGTGAGATGACCTGAGCTGCAGTCAGACGCTTACGTGACTGAGCCACCCAGGCACCCCAAAGTTTGTAAGATTTTTAGAAGAATTTTCATACTACTTCCTTCATGTGCTTTTTATCTTCACTTCTTTTTCACATGGTCCTAATTCTCTTTCTCTTACTATGTGTCCCCCTCCTCTGGTTTCCCATGTCATTTGGAATTTTCATTTTCTTTTTTCCATTTGAAAGGGGAATGTCACCCTAGAGAAATCAGCCCAAGGTGGTCCTTGCTAATCTTTCTCCCCGCACAAATCAAACTTCCCCAGTTCAACCCCTCTCCAGGGTCCTCATTAGGTCAGACCACCATGGATCACCCAGAAAGGCCCAAATGGCCTCAGGACTTGAAATATCTGATTAATTGTGCATCGAGAGGGGGAATGGAGAACTCCTTTCTGAGGTCCGTCAGCCAGTTGCAGGATCAGACCCCACTTTACAAACCAGCCCACAGCAGCAGGGACCTCTCCTGGGAAAGCCATATGCACCTGCTAGCCAGTGTGACATCAACCTGCAGGCCAGGAAGGTTCTGGCTCACCCCACCTCCCCTCCTAGCATGCCAGGCTCACAGACATCCAGAAAAGCAAGACCAAACCTCCAGCCAACTCAAAGGTAGCAGAAGAGAAGCCTCTGGAGGCATGGATGTCCTGCATTCAGAATTCTTTTGATTTTACCGCTGTAAGTAGTCCCCAAGCAGCCAGTGAGGCAGCAGCAAGAGGAAGAGACCAGGAGGAGAGAAACAAAAAAAGATGGAAGAAAAGGAGCCATCACACAATAGAATTCACCAGGCAGATCAACTATGTCAACACCTACCCTCTGCCTCCTGCCTCTGTCACCAAGACAAATCAGTACCGTTGCCCCTTTTCCAAACCAGCCCTGAGCTCACTGCAACCCTTAGTGTTTCTGGAAGCAAATTTCTCTTGGCACATGCACATTGGAACCACAGGGCATCTCTCTTTTTTCTTTTTAATTTTTTAAATATTTATTTATTTTTGAGAGAGAGAGACACACACACAGAGTTTGAGCAGGGGAGGGTCAGAGAGAGAGGGAGATGCAGAATCAGAAGCAGGCTCCAGGCTGTGAGCTGTCAGCACAGAGCCTGAAACAGGCTTGAACCCACGAACCGTGAGATCATGACCTGAGCTGATGAAGTTGGCCGTTTAACCAACTGAGCCACCCAGGCACCCCAGGACATCTCTTAAAAATGTCAGTGCCTAGCTTCCTCCCCCAGATATTCTGATATAATTGATCTAGGGTGGCAAGTAGACGTCTGAATTTCCAAAGCCCTCCCCCCCAAGTTATTGTAAGGTGCAACATAGTTTGAGAACCACTCCTTTATTGGCCAGGTCATTCCTAATGCCCATACCTCACATATCCCCAGTACAGAACTTGGAGACAGCGCCCACTTCCTCCAGGGCATCCTTACCCTATTGTAACAATAGAAATGTGGGGGCAGGGGCGCCTGGGTGGCTCAGTCGGTTGGGTGTCCAACTTCGGCTCAGGTCATGATCTCACGTCCGTGGGTTCAAGCCCCACGTCGGGCTCTGTGCTGACCGCTCGGAGCCTGCAGCCTGCTTCGGATTCTGTGTCTCCCTCTCTCTCTGTCCCTCCCCTGCTCACTCTCTGTGTGTCTCTCTCTCTCAAAATAAAATAAAGACATGAAAATTAAAAAAAAAAAAAGAAATGTGGGGGCAAATTAAGATCCGGCCAGTACTCACTGAGCAGCTATTATGTGCCATGCCCTGTGCTGGTAACTTTTTATGCTTTGTCTTTAACCCAGCAGGTGTCCATTTTAAAGGCAAAAAGTTGTCTTGTGAGATAACAGTAACCATCTGATCATTACGATCTATAGCTTCCTGCTTCCAAGATGCTCCTCAAATAGAGTGATTTACAGGTACCTCTGTACTCATTTCAAACATGAGAAAAGATGGTTTTACAAGGCTAGAAATGCAGGGAGGGGAGGTGGGAAGAAGTGAAGATCCCAGGGGCTCATCCCATCTGCATTGAATAACACATTTACTATGATGAGCAAGACTGACATGACTATGTAGAATTTTGGGTTAAACAGTGCCAAAGGAAAAATGATTACATAAAAGATGGTCTGAGCTAAGACAGGCACAAAGAAAAGCTTCCGGGAGAAAGTGAGAGGCCCACGGAGGTTAGAAGGATGAATAGGAGTTAGCAAGGTGAACACAGAGGAAGGATAATGTCAGATGGGTTGGAGTATATTCTAATGGGTCCAAGTTCACAGCTATGGCCCCAGCTTACTGGGATTTTATGCATATACTTATATAAAATCAAATTTTAAGTTATATACATAGCAGAAGAATCTCTTTCCTTCCAGGCAATAAAGGTTTGTATTGTCAGGACAATGCCACATATGGAGATGAGTCCATACTAAGAAATATGCCAAGAGGGAGAGGAATTTTCAGGTGTGAAATACAGCAGTAATTAACAGCAATGCCCTGCATAGGTAAAAATTCCTGGGATACAAACACTTTTCTTAGTCTTTAAACTGCCTTGAATGAGAACAAGGACTGGATCAGATTTGACTTTGAGTGCCCAGAGCCTAGCACAGCGCCTGACACTTAGGGGTGTTCACTTAGTGTTGGTTGATTGTTTGACTCATTTGTTGGTTAATAGTTTGTTGATTGGATGGATGGGTGGGTGGATGGATGGGAAAGTGGAAGGAAGAATGGATCAAAGGATGAATCTGGCCAAATAGGTAAATAGGTAGGTGAGTACATGGATGGTTGGATAAGAGAAGGGATATAAAGTATCTGAAGTAGTGTCTGATACATACTATAATAAATTGTAATTACAAATTTCTATTATCCTATAGCATAAAAATACTTTATATTATATTATAGACACATTTGTGTGTCTGTAAAGTCCCATTCATATAACCTATTAAATTAATGTTCTTGGAACCATGTTTTTCTCATAGTGGAAAAACTTTACCAATTGTTTCACTTTGTTTTATGTGTATAGAGAAACTAAAATACAAATGCGTTAGGCATCACTCATAGTACCGTATGTAACACTGTCTGCAACTAGGCAAGCAAGCTCAAAGTAATGACCCCCCTCACCAAGACCCCCCCATCCCACACATGTATTCCTTCTCCTAAGGATCTTGGTCATTGGTTTTTGGGCTTTTCCCAGAATGCACCAGTTTTTGGAAGAATATAGGAAAATCGCCAAGAGGGGAGTTTCCTATGGATTCATATTGTTTAAGATATGTCATTTGGGGCTGAGAGACTGTTTTTATCCATTGAGGAGTTTAGAAAGCAAGATGAGTGGATGCCAGGACCTTGTGTCTTGGGACTTCAGACTAACTGGCACCAGGGAGCTTAGAGGTCAGGATATGGAATGCTAGGACTCAGATGACACCTGGGCCCTGTCCATCGAGACATCAC
Organism: Suricata suricatta; assembly: GCF_006229205.1. NCBI lineage: Eukaryota > Metazoa > Chordata > Mammalia > Carnivora > Herpestidae > Suricata > Suricata suricatta. Next base: position 45,912,996 of record NC_043701.1, on the reverse strand, counting down.
AGCATTTCAGAGGGGCCCACAAGAATGGGCGTGTCATGGCCAATCTCTGCTGGGAGACAAACCTGAGAATGACTGCCCAGAGGTCCTGCCTTGCCTGCCTGGGACTGATGTCCTGAGGTGCACTTTAGGCCACCAACCATCACCCATGATCAGTCATCCTGAGCTTACCTTTACTCATGTTTCCTCATCCACTGGCCCTGAGTGACTCCTCACGTGGAAGCGAACAGGCATGCAGTGGCCATCCCTACTCTCCAGAGTGTCACCCAATGGCCATCCCTACTCTCCAGAGTGTCACCCAGGGCCCGTTGGCCAAGCCACTACCAGTCTTCTTATGTGTGCGCCATTCAAGGATACAGTGGGACCACTACCTATGTTTACTTAAAAAGCAGTTGTTATTCCTAATAATCAAAGCAAACCTCCACTGTTTGCTTTTGTTGTGTTTGGGGCACTGCAAACTCTGTACATGATCTGTTTTAATCCTCAGAACAATCCTGAGATTGAGTGCCAGGTATCCGTTTCCCAAACACTAGCACTACTATATACTCACCGGCCTTACGTGGTTACAGCTAAGTTTGGGAAATGCTGATACTTCTAAACAGGAATATATATAGTCCTTCTCTAAGAAAGGGATATATGTAGAATTTCTTCATGCTTATTTAACCATCGAACAACTGGAAACAACTACTAGTTTGAAACCTGAGTGATGGTAGAGAAGGGGGTCGACACAAAATATGCTTTTGAAAATAGTTACTCAGGATATATCATGGATGGGCTGGTGACTCCGGAAAGTAGCTGGGGGTGTGTTTTTGGAAATGATCCCTCTGCTCGATAGTACTCCAAAAAGTCTGCTATATCCCAGGAGCAAGGATCTCCATCTGCTGCCAACACCCAGTCATAATGTGCAAGGCGAGGAAGTCAGGAGTGAAGATTTCAGGCCCATTCACATCTTCACAGCCTGACCTGCTCTACCATTCATCACGTTCCCCAGGAGCCCGAAAGCTTCTTTTCCTCAGTGCAGTGTGGGGGCCCAGGACCCAAATACCAGCCATGTTTCTGTCCCAGGACCAGTCTAAGTATTCCCTCCATGTGGTTTGTTTTCTGCAAATTCACATATTAAAATACACCCCTCATCCTATTTTTTTCTTCTGCCAGCAAAATATATTGAGATGCAAACCTGGTTTTGCAGCATTTACAGATCTTCAGTGCAACCTCCACCATATGTCATGAAGAACTGCCTTCAGGGATCAAAATGCTTACAGCTTATGCTTAGCTCTCTGGTGATTTGGTCAAATTAAAATGATCATATGTTTTTTTCAATTGTGACAGGTCAGAAAATTATTTCTTTGCCACATCTCATAAAGGTAGTCTTAGTTATACTCAGATGTCAACGTCTTCCTAAGATTAGGCCTTTGAAAGCATCACCTGCATAATCATTAAAGTTAACTTATTCATTAAATTATATATGCATACATACATATAAGTGTTGCCAGGCATGGATCTGAGCGATTTACAGCTTACAACTTAAATTGCACATTTAATCATCTAAGGGTACCTACAATTATTATCTATATTTTACATTTGAGGAACTGAAGCACAAAGAGGTGAAGTGACTTGCATAAAGTCACCTGGCTGGGAAGAGTTGGAGCAGGAATTCGAACCCAGACAGCTTAGCCTCTAGTCATTTCATAACAAGGAATTCTTATCAAGCAAAAACTCATAACCATTTTTTTTATGTTTATATATTTATTTTGAGAGAGAGCGAGAGCAGGAGCAAGGGAGGGACCAAGAGAGAGGAAGAGAAAATTCTAAGCAGACTCCATGCTTATCATTGGAGAGCCCAACATGGGGCTAGTTTCATGAACTGTGAATCATGACCTCAGCCAAAATCAAGAACACTTGGGGGCACCTGGGAGGCTCTGTTCATTGAACATCCAACTTTGGCTCAGATCATGATCTCACAGTTGATGAGTTCGAGCCCTGAACGGGGCTCTGTGCTGACAGCTCAGAGCCTGGAGCCTGCTCCGGATTCTGTGTCTCCTTCTCTCTCTCTGCCCCTCCCCTGCTGATGCTCTGTCTCTCTGTGTCTCAAAGATAAATATAAACATTAAAAAAATAAAAAAGAACACTTGGTTCTTAGAGCCACCCAGGTACCCTAACCCTTCACCATTTTTAGATGGCGACTGTGGGGTTTGGTAAGCATACAGCATTTTCAACTGAAATGGCACATTGCCAAATACAGTGTTAGCTTCTTACGCAGCTCTTTAGGAGATGATGGGAAACCTTTACTTATTGATACAAATAAAAAGTGGAGCCGTATTTCATTTTTATTCTGGTAAAACTGAAGTAAAAAAAGTTAAACTAGAAAATAGAAGCTCTTCTATCCCAAATCATTATTGATATATTACAAAATCTAAATTCTCATAGTTCCACATGTCAGGATGTAATTTTATGGGTCCAAATAAGTTTATTTAGAGAAAATCTATGTTGTTCAACCATACTTATTCCTTATTCCTTTGGCTCCTGACTGCTACAAACAATAATATCTATGGTAGAAACAGAATTTTTATTTTAAAACATTTATTGCTCTCTTCTCAAGGTCAAAATCTCTTAAGAGACTTAACCTAAATCATGTTGTTTTTATGGAATAACATTCTTATGTATTTTGGGAAGATTTTAATTCATATCAAGGAAGGCCCTTAAATGGCATGTTTTAGGCTCCACTGAGAGTGAATCCTTCCTTAATGCTTGTTAGTTGAACAATTTTCATTTCCAATAATGTTACTTAACTACTTACTGTACATCTGAGAGTTTCTTTAAATATAGCTAAGAGATCCACAGAAGACTCTAAAACTTTTCTATTAATCCAGTTTCTAGTTATATCTAAAATTCACCAAAACTAATTTATTTCTTAAGGTAAAGACCTCCTCTTACAAAATCAAACTGATGCAAAATGGAAGAAAATGTTTTAATATATATAAACATATAAAAATAATATATAAATATAGATCTATTTCTGTAGCAAAAGTTTCCTTTTTTCTCATGCCAATCACAAAGGTAATGTAATTAAAGAAATTTTGAAAGGTAAAATATAGACATTGGTCTATTTCCTTACAGTGATATCTGTATGGGTTTAGATTTCTAAATATATTTCTAAGCATAGCACATTTAAAATTTTGTATCCTGATTTTTTACATCGCATATTTTAGTCATGTTACTGTATATGCTTCACATCATTTTTGCTTGTTGCTTGAGTGTCATACTTATTAGCTCTTTCCTAAAGTTAGGCTACGCACAATATATTCCATTTTTAGCATTAGAAATGACACTGCTAGGACTGCCATTTGTTATGGAGGGTCATTTTCTGAGGATAGATTTTTAGAAGTTGAATTATAGAATCTGAAAGATAATTATATTTTGAAACTCTTGATACACATGTGCAAATGACTTTCTAAGATGATTTTAACAAGGTACATTGATGATGTCCTGCCTACGTTTGATAATATGTATGTGGGCACGCGCACACGTGCGTGTGTGTGTGTGTGTGTGGCTTACCTTGTGTAACCCAGGAGAACATGAACTTTGCCCAGATCTGGTGTTACACACTGGGAAGAGCTTGGCCCTCCAGTCCATGTCCCGGCTCTACAATGAACTGGCTGTATGGACCTGTGCCGCTAAGGGGCCATGATGCTCTTTGTAAAATAGGGAGATCGGACCAGACCAGGCACAGTCACTTATTTATAAACCTTTGTTGAGTGCTCTTGAGAGGTTTTTTTTTGCTAAAGAGATTAGAAAATATGGATGCAGAAAATCCTTTCTCAGGACATTACCTCCTACCGTGGAGACAGAATCCCATGAAATTTAGGAGTAGGAACTACAGAGCAGCTCTTCCCGTGTTCACATCTGACTTGGTAGTCACACAAGCTTGAGTACCAGAAGCTCTCTTAGCACAGTTATGAAGTGGGGATGGTGATACCTATGTCATGAGATGGATGAAACGAGGCAATGGTTAGTGTGCCCGGCACAGTGTGTGCTCAACAATTGTTTGGACTATTGTCTTCTATGTTGTTGCTGTTGTAATTCTAATCTATTTTGTAAGTTTTAAGTGGTAGGGAGCACACTGGAGAGGCAAGGCTTCACAAAAGAATATCATGTGTTCAGAGAAGGGATCCAGGTTCTGAGAATTAGCAAAATATGGGAAGCAGGAAGAGGCACAGCCTCTGAGCAAGGTCAGAGTCATGGGCCATGTCTAAGGTGCTTTCTGGTCCTGCTAGGCTACTGTGGTCACTTCACAGAGGTGGAATAAACATCCAGCCCAAAATCTGGTTTGGTGTTGACACTGATGATGCCGCATGCCCATCAAGGGGATGAGAAAAGTATAATTACTCACATAATGAGGTTCCATAGGGCGAGCAGGACAGACTTCCTAGCAGGTTTGAAGAGGGTTGGAGAGAGCTATAAGGGACAACTGGCTTAGCGTTTAGGGTGGTTAGGGAGACTTGTGTTGGTTTTGACTTTCCACTGGCATCAAGGGAGGGGGTCTACAGGCCTTCTGATTGATTTGAAAGCTGTCAGCAAATACCAAAAATGGAGTCAGACTCTTTATTACATGGGCTATGGTTTTATGATGGACAAGGGAAATATCAGTAGCTTTCGTTCCTTCTTAAAAGGGAAAACGGTCTCTCTCGACCCCACCTCTCACCACCCCTTTTTGCTGCTGCTCCCCTGGCTCTCCATGCTCCCTGGTACTGTCTCCACAATCCACCACCCCACATGTGCTCCTCCCCTGCGCTCTCAAAGCTTCTGCAATCAGGCTTCCCTCCACCGCTCCTTGGAAACTGCCCTTGCCCTCATCAAGGTGATCACCTACTGTCATGATGATAAATCCTTTGGTCCTTTCTTAGTCCCCATCATACCTGACCAATCAACAGCATTAGATACAATTGATCATCTCTTCAGTCAGCTTCCAGAATATCACATGTGCCCTCTCTTTCACTTTGGTCCATTCCTTCTGAATTTCCAGACCTCCTAATAGTTGGAGGGCCCCAGGGCTCAGTCCGGGAGCCTCTGCTCTTCTGTCTCTATTGACTCCTTTACTGTGAATCCATCTATCCATCTCCACATGGTAACTCTTAGGGGTATATCCCTAGTAGTAGGTGTGGGGGCGGGGGGGGCTAGCTGCCTACTCCATGTTAAACACCCCAATTGGAGTTCCTGACTTTCTCCCTCCGTTTTGCCCCTTTTGTGATCTTCTTCCTCTCATTCAATGAAAACTGTATCTACTTAGTTAGTGTTGTTATCCTGGAGTCCTCTTTTCCTCTCATACCTCACACCCAGCCTGTCAGGTCATCCTATGACCTCTGCGTTGACAAGCTATCCAGAATCTGACCACCACTCACCACCTCCACTGCTCCTACCCTCGTCCGATCCGCCATCTTCTCTTCACCTGCATTTCTGCAGTAACCGCCTGAGCAGCCTCCCTGCTACCGCCTTCGCCCTCCTGTGGTCTCCAGCCCAGCAGGCAGACCAGTGCTCTTTAAATGTAATTGAGATGATAGCACAAATCCACTCAAAGCCTTGGGTGGCTGCTCTCATCACTCAGAGTGAAAATGGGAGTCCTTACTCCCTCCCCCGAGGCCCCAGGTGCCTCGCCTCATCGCCTCGTAGATGCTACTCTAGCCTCTCTTCATCACTGCTATTTCCTGAATGCCAACCTCTCTTCTGTCTTGAGGCCTTTGCATTTGTCATCCTCTCTGCCTGGAATGCTCTGCCTCCAGGTACCCGTGAGGTGCACTCCCTCACTTCCCTCCATTCTTTCCCCAGACGTCACCCTTTCAGTGAGGCCTCTTCTGGCTATTCTGTTTGAAATTGCACCCTCTATCTCTAGCCTATATTCTCACTTTATTTGTCTTCATGGCACTTCTCCCTTTCTAGAATAGCATATAGTGAGTTTTGAGCTTTGAGAGCTTATGAGTTTTGTTTGTGCCTGCTTTCCAGGAGAACAGAGGTTTTTGTCAGTTGTTCACTACTGTATCCCACTGATGTCAAACAGGGCCTGATATATAATTGGTGTTTAATAAATATTTGCTGAAGAAGGAAGGAAGGGAGGGAGGGAGGGCTGGAGAGAGGGTAGGAGAAGGAGGGAGGGAGGAAGGGAGTGAGGGAGGGGAAAAAACAATGTCTGAAACATGTCCACAAATACTTACATTGCATTAGAAAGAGAGCTGAGGTCAGATTGGATGTGGCCATTTCATACAGAACTGTCCCTCTGGAACATTGATGCTTACACGTTAGCATGACAGTCTGTCTTCCCAGAGCAGGCAGTGACTGGCAGAAGCGTCTGCCTCGCCACACATCCTCTGAAATCCAATCTGGGAAGGAGCTTCACAGGGTCATATACTTGGCATAAGGCTGATCAGCGCACAACTATGCGGACCAATAGTAGAATTAGAAAATCCCAGTCACCGTGGACACAGGAGACCAGAAATAAACTTAGATTCATATTTGGAATGTGCAGGCATCCCTATTTCAGAACTGCTGGGTTCGTAAATATCCCCAAGAGCTATATTGGGCAGTATCAGCTGCACAGCTGTGAATGGCGTCAGAAACTATTTTGTTTGGGTGATTGTTCACTGTAAAAGCTCAGTAGGGAATTTGAGATACTTTTTGTGAAATCTCGAAAAGCCATTTAATCGGAATCTTTGTCATTTGCGACACAGGAGAGTTCACATGCAGAAAATAGCTGGTCAATTTCATTTTTTTTGTTTCTTTCAATAAAGGCATGCCTTACCCCAGTTGCTTACCAAAGAACCTGGTGGAAAAGTAGCTTGGGGCTCTGTTTGACACGTTCTGCTCTGCAAATTGCCATGCTGTAGTATGACAAGAAAATATAATTCGGCAAACCTACAGCCTCTGGCAGAGAGATCTCAGGGTTGGCTGCGTGAGCTACATTGGCAGGGAAAGGGTAAGAGAGAAACACACTTGGGTTCTACTCTACAGTTGGGTGCCATGAGCTAGAAATTGGGCATCTTTGACTTCTGTAATAAAACCCATGATTCAATCATTTGAGCACCTACGTCTCCGGTCAAAACTGGAAAGGCACATGACAGCAAAGAAATACAAAGAAATACAAAGGAAAGGAAATGAATATGGAATATGAGAAGAGAAAGGAGCTAGCAGCTGAGAATTTTGTAATAGCGGCTTCTCCCTTAAAATGTGCATTGTTTCTCTGGGTCTTAGTTTTACAAAAGGTTACCTAAAATATTCTAAAGCAGTTCTGAGGCACTTGACGCAACAAATGCTCCGTTCTCTCAAAAATAACCCTGCCAGCCTTTCTTAAGCTTGGCAGTTAAGAAATCTTAGAGTTTTAAAGTGCTTGTTTAAGTGAATGGATTACTCCACTCTAGTGTAGAACTCTCTTCTTCCCGCTTCCAAAAACTGCGCACGCAAACAAAGCAACAACAAATTACATGCTGAAGTGTGTGAGAGGCTTAACACAAGCTGGAAAGTCGGTCTCTCACATGGAGCACTTCCTGTGTCTCCATCTAAGCGGTCTGTGAGACGCATCAGCACTTAATCAAAATTGTTGACCTCAGCCTCAGTAAAGCAGCTGGAGAAATAGTATGGAAAGGATGGTGATTATAACATTACACACCCACTCAACCCAAGAAGTAGCCAGTTATTCGTTTTCCTCCCCACAAGGTGCTTCGGTCCATTTTAGAGACCACACAGGTCCTTCCGTTTGGGGTGAACGTTGGCTGCTGTGCGTGAAGGGAAATGAGTCGTAAAAGAGGCAGCGAGACCAATCCTTCGGCCCTTTGTGTCTCTCGTCATGAGAGTGGCCATCTGTCCCTGGAGAACAATTGGAGGGGCAGCTGGGTATGTTGTGCCATCAGAAATAAGCCCTCTTCTCCTTGGCCCACAGCACAGCGGGTTTGGAGGTCACCAGGAGTTTCAGGAGTCAGCCAGGGCGGACAGCTGTCCCTGATGTTTTCGATGGACCCCGATAAAGCCAGGACCCTGCGTCTCTGATGAGGGCCTGGGCGGGAGAGAGCACAGGGCCCCCTCCTTCCTCATTTCTTTAGCATTCATGGAGATGAGTCTGCAGTTCACTCACATCCCATGTTGTACCTTCCTCCTCTTTCAGGGCTGAAAGCCACTAGCAAAGACTATAGCAAACACTCCCAGGGCAGCTCTTAGGAGGAGCGAAGAAGATTCATCTGGCCCTAGTCGTGTTCAGAGTACATGGGGTCAATCAGGCTGGGCTTAGTGGTAAAAGGAAATCAGCCCTTTGATTATCATTCAATAAGTTGGTCTATTCTTCACTTAGAATTTCTGGTTTTTTCGCTTACCAACAGGAAGAGAGAGGCAGATCTAGGATGCCACAGCAAAACCATATTGCCTACCTCTTATCCACTTGTTCTATATACATATGCATATAGATACGCATATAGATATGCATATACATATACATATATATGTGTGTGTGTGTGTGTGTGTGCACGTATTATTTTTCATTTCAAGCTGACTGAATGCCTGCCACATTTTAGCTGAGTGTTTCTGGGCAGGAGTTAATGTTTTGTGGTTTTGAAGGAAGAGCATGCAGTCCAGACTCATCACCAACTCCAGAAACCCAGACGTATGTGTGGGAAGTGAACTGAGGGTCTAAGAAAAATATGAGAACATGCTAACTCTTGCAAAAATTGTAAGTCATTTTGATGAAAGTCAAGAAAAGGAGAAAGACTACCAGAGAAATTAGTACTTATTTTTTATGCACAAAGCTTTGATGAGTGCCACGCTAGCGTTGGTCTCCTGCTAATTGCTAGAGGTATGTTAATAGAAAAGCTGTGGGGAGTGCTCCGTTTTAAAGGTTTTCAAAGAGGTCCCTGGGAGCGGAGAGGAGAAGTGAACCCTGGTGTCCCTGACCTGTCAGCCACCACTGCTGATCCATGACAACCACAGTGTCAGGGATTCGGATTGGAAAGAAAATCAAGACACTGGATTCTATTCCCCTCGACATTGCCTGTTAGTACCTCTGTTCTCATTCCACCTTCCACATAGAGGGAAGATATCATGTAATATAACGTACCCCACAAATATATGATGCTACTTTTCATATTATTCTGGTGCCAAACCTGGTTGTGTTCTTTAGGGCCTGACCCTGCAGGGTTTCCCTGCTTCCAGGGTTCCATCCTGTGATATCAGAAATCGGACCGCTGGGTTGGAAGAAAACCTAAAGAGCGTGGCACCTGGATTTCATTCATTCGTTCATTCATTCATTTAAAAAAATGTTGTTTAATGTTTATTTATGTTTGAGAGAAAGAGAGACAGAGACAGAGTGAGAGCAGGGGAGGGGCAGAGAGAGAGGGAGACACAGAATCTGAAGCTGTCAGCACGGAGCCGGATGCGGGGCTCCAACCTATGAATTATGAGATCATGACCTGAACTGAAGTCAGACACTCAACCGACTGAGACACCTAGACGCCCCTAGGCTCACCTTATACCACATCATAAACAAACAAACAAAAAATGATGACCGCCAGTTGCTCCTGGGACTCCAGTTGCATTCCAAAGCTAGAGGCACTTCTGAATCTGGAGTAATTTGGGCAACCAAGGCAGTGGTTCTATAAACACCACAAGAAGCCAAGTAGAAAACACTGGATCAGATCACATGGCCTATTTGCTGTTTTCTCTAGCACTTGTGGTTTTTCATAATGACTTTTCAAGGTCTGTATAGGATTACAACTTTATAGATGAGGAAACTAAGGGTGAGATTCATTTAGGAATCTGGCAAAATCTTGAAACCAGTAAGGGGACACACCAAGACTGAAACAGCAACACAAGCTCATTTTCTATTACCACTGATGGGTGAGTATTGAAAAGTCCTCCATAACCAGTGATGAAAGAAATAGGCAGGATGGAATTAACTCAAGCAGAAAGCCTCCTGGTATCTCTCTTGCCCTGGTTCAACGGCCTCTCACGGAAGGAAAGCTGGGTAGGTTCATCTGAACAGGCATTTGTGTCTTGCTAGTTGAACCTACAGACAGAAATAATGCCAAGTCCATGCATTTCCATAGACATAGTGAAGAGGTCTTTGATAATACTCTGCGTCAGCTAATCCCGCAACAGCCCCAGGAAGTAGGCTCTGGTGCCATTTTACAGATAAAATGAGATTCCAAAACAGTGAAAAGAGTGAGGACCAATATATATTAAGCAAGTGCCTTATGTCAGGCACTTTGCATGTTACCCCATTTAATTCTCTTATGTGAAGCTGGCATAGTGCCATAGTGCCCACTGTTTAAAAGAGCAGATTAGAGCTCAGAGAAGTTAAATGACTCACCCAGGGTCATTTCAGTGTTCAGCAAAGTCTGAACTCTAATCCAAAGTCATGCTTTTTTTTTTTGCTTGTTTTTTTTTTTCCATGTTTTTGGTTTGTTTTCTGTTGTTTTTCCAAGTGTGACTTTCTACAGATATCTTTTTTCTTTTTTTCTTTTTCTTTTTTTTTTATAGTAGATTGTCAAGTTGGTTTCTATATAACACCCAGTGCTCATCCCAACAAATGCCCTCCTCCATGCCCATCACCCATTTTTCCCTCTTCCCCACCCCCATCAACCCTCAGTTTGTTCTCAGTATTTAAGTCTCTTATGGTTTGCCTCCCTCCCTCTCCTTAACTATTTTTCCCTTCCCCTCATCTAGGCTCCTCTGTTAAGTTTCTCCTGTTCCACATATGAGTGAAAACATATGGTTCTGTCCTTCTCTGCCTGACTTATTCACTTAGCATGACACCCTCAAGTTCCATCCACATTGCTCCCAATGGCCAGATTTCATTCTTTCTCATTGCCATGTAGTATTCCATTGTATATATAAACCACATCTTCTTGATCCATTAGTCAGTTGATGGAAATTTAGGCTCTTTCCATGATTTGACTATTGTTGCAAGTGCCACTATAAACATTGGGGTACATGTGCCCCTGTGCATCAGAACTCCTGTGTGCCTTGGGTAAATCCTCAGCAGTGCTATTGCTGGGTCATAGGGGAGTTCTATTGTTAACTTTCTGAGGAACCTCCACACTATTTCCCAGAGCGGCCGCACCAGTTTACATTCCCACCAATAGTGTAGGAGGGTGCCCGTCTCTCCACATCCTCGCCAGCATCTATAGTCTCTTGATTTGTTCATTTTAGCCACTCTGACTGGTGTGAGGTGGTATCTCAGTGTGGTTTTGATTTGTATTTCCCTGATGATGAGTGACACTGAGCATTGTTTCATGTATCTGTTGGCCATCTGGATGTCCTCTTTGGAGAAGTGTCTGTTTCTATCTTCTGCCCATTTCTTCACTGGATTATTTGTTTCTCAGGTGTGGAGTTTGATGAGTTCCTTATAGATTTTGGATACCAGCCCTTTATCTGGTATGTCATTTGCAACTATCTTTTCCCATTCTGTAAGTTGCCTATTAGTTTTCTTGATTGTTTCCTTTGCTGTGCAGAAGCTTTTTATCTTGATGAGGTCCCAGTAGTTTGTTTTTACTCCTGATTCCCTTGCCTTTAGAGATGTGTCAAGTAAGAAATTTCTGTGGCTGAGGTCAAGGAGGCTGTTTTCTGCTTTCTCCTCGAGGGTTTTGATGGTTTCCTGTTTCACATTCAGGTCTTTTATCCATTTTGAGTTTATTTTTGTGTATGGTGTAAGAAAGTGGTCTAGTTTCATTCTTCTGCATGTTGCTGTCCAGTTCTCCCAGCACCACCTGCTAAAGAGGCTGTCTTTTTCCATCAGATACTCTTTCCTGCTTTGTCAAAGATTAATTGGCCATACATTTGTGGGTCCAGTTCTGGGCTCTCTATTCTATTCCATTGGTCTATGTGTCCCATCTTACGACACCAGAAATCTGACAGCTTGGTTAAAAGAAAACCTAAAGAGCATGGCACCTGGATCTCATTCATTCATTCATTTAGAGCAGTGTGTGCATACAAGCAGGGGAGATGCAGAGGGAGCAGGAGAGAGAGAATCTTAAATAGGGTCCATGCTATCTCATGGTCGGGGCAGAGGGCAGGGGTTGTGGGGGGAGCGGTAGTGACGCAGGGCTTCATCTCACAAACCGTGAGATCATGACCTGAGTCGAAATCAAGATTCAGATGCTTAACCAGCTGAGCCACCCAGGTGCCCTGACACTTAGATTTTATATCAGAGACTCACAGAAGTAAAATGACTAGATAAACAGATAGTGATGTGGCCCTCTGATGTCAAGATATCTTATAGCCATGGACATTCACTCATTCATCCAGTAAAATTTAGTAAGAGCCTACCTTTTACCAGGTGTGAGGCCCCAGGGTCTTGTTTGTGATGGCAGCGCACGCAGCACCTGATGTCATAAAACTGGCAGTCTAGAAGGGGTCATGGATAATACTTTTGAAAAGCATACTAATAGTTTATGGTTATAAATCCTCAAGGTGACAGGAAGAAAGGGATCAGAGGCAAGGCTGGAAAGGTGGCAGGTGCCTACACGGACCCCTGAAGGTCATGGTATGGATTTTTGCTTTTAGCTTAGGAATCCATGGAGGTTTTCAGTAACACAGTGAGAGGTGGGGGTAGGGAGGCACAGAAACATGATCACATTTTGTGTTTGAAAAGGTATTGATTCCTTTGTTGGAGGGGAGGGTGTTCAGTAGGCTTTACCACGTGGGTATCTCCATCTTCTCTAACAATCCCCGGGATTGAAGCACTTAGAATTAGTGCCTCAACCGTCACTGTCAGGAGTGTTAGAATCTCCTGGAAGATTGTTTTTTTAATCTAGGGTCCATCCCCAGAAATCTGGATTTAATTGGTCAGAAATGGAACTGGAGCATGGCTTTTGTGTGTTTGTTTGTTCCCAAGTGATTCTAAATATCATCAAGGTTGAGACCCGCAGATTTCATGGAAAGCACAAAACAGGTCCTTAAAGTGTGGTCCCAATATCAGCATCACCTGGGAATCTGTTAGAGATTCGGATTCTTAGGCCTGATCTCCCACTGATGGAGTCAGAAAGGCCAAGGTGGCGCCCAGCAGTCTGTGTTAGCAAGCCTTCTGGGGGTTCTGAGGCTGACCCCAGGGTAAGAAGCACTGAACTGTAGAGAGGTCACAGGCAAGAGAACCCGGAGCCTGGGTCTGATTCTAGATCGAGCTGCAGAGTAGCTCTGTGATGGGATCGGAGTGGAGCCTCACAAATCATTAAACTTGTGACCCTCAGTGTCTCACCTGTGAAAAGAGCAGGCAGGATTGGACCCAAAGGTGGTCTGTGATGTTAAAGATTTGTTATTTGAGCACCCTAAACCCAACCAAGTTTTTATAATGTACTTTTACAAAATCTATATATTTTCCCCTTTTTTTCGAGTTTTATTTGAATTCTTATTAGTTAAGATATAGGATAAGATTGGCTTCAGGTATAGAATTTAGTGATTCATCACTTACATGCAACACCCAGTGCTCATCACAACAAGCGTCCTCCTTAATACCCAACAAAATCTGTATTTCTATAGAAAGGAAATAGATGTAATCGTTGTAGGAAACACAAAAAGGACATAAAAGAAGAAAGAATGTGTCAGTTAAAATATCTTCACCCCGAGATAATTGTTGCTTTTCTCCAATAGTAAGGTATTGCAGATATTCTGGTGCGTTTTCTTCTGATATTCTCCATACGTGGACTTACAAAAGTGAGAATCAGACTAAATATGTTTCAAGAGCCTACTCCTTACCTAGTATATCAGGAGCATATCCCTTCATCATTAAAAATTATTTTAATCATCTTCGTTAGTGCCTATATGATAGTCCATTTCATGTTTACACCGTAATTTAACCTCTCCCTATCTGATGGGTGAACCTTTTTTCATTCCTTGATATTATTGTTATGATGAATATCTGTCTCTTTTTCTATGTACCTTTCCTACTTAATGCTTTGTCTGAAAACCTTCTTAAGTGAATCCTGGAAATAGAGTCATCGGATCAATACACATGAGACATTTGACACGTTGCCAACTTTTCCCCCAGACTCGAGCTACTTCATCCAGACACTAGCGGAGAATCAGAGAGCTCTCCTCACCACACTTTCTCCAGGCTTAACAGTATTGATTTCCATTTCCTATACCTCCATGAGGCAAGAGCTGCCCAGAGCTGCAGGGTAGTGTCTGCATCTGGGAGAGAGCTCAGGCTTTCTCTCTCCCTAAGGGGGACGCAGACTCAAGGGACAGAGGAGTGAGGGAGGCCCCAAAAACACAAGAGCTGGGGCTGGAATAGTGAAGAGAGACTTTCCAGGGATGGATGGTGACTTTTTCAATCAACCCTTCTTAAAACGCAGAGTGGAATTCACTTGAAGTCTGTGGAAGAATTGCAGATAGGTGCTAAATCACCTGTTCTAGAAATTGGTACTAATAAGGCAAAATGTCATGGTCCCCAGAGGTGGGCTTGCCTGGACCAAGGTGGAGAGGGGCCATCAGGTGTATGAATTCTGAGGTCCCGTCTGGGTTTATGATGCTAGGTGACTAAAGTCAACACAGAGGGAAGGATCTGCCCCTTTCTCCTGCCGTCCTTCTCTCATGGGTACTTCACGTGCACACAAGCACCCGGGGGGCTTCGTTTTCCCACGTTGTCCTGCCCACCGGCCCACCCTTGCCTCTTTGTCTTCCTCTGCCAACCTTCCACCGCCTTCTTGTTACCTGATTCTTCCTTGGCTTCAGGATCCAAAACATAGAAAGAAAGACAGTGAAAGGCTGTAAAAAATAGAATCCCAACCTTTGTTTATAAAAAGGAAAAAGGAAGTGGTAAGCTTATTTCACTATTTATTTATAGTCCCACCTACTTCCAGAAGTATCTTAAGTGTAGTGCCTGCTTTGGAAGAAGCCTCAGGGAAAACAAAATTCTCCTCTTTAAAAACCAGACCAGGGAACACCAGCCCTGGGAGGTGCTAATGATAAATAAGGGAGAGAAGAGTAATTTGGGCATTTAGCCTGTGGATATTTTTAAATGTGGACATTATTTGAGGCTGTTTAGAGAGGGATTAGAAGCATAGATTTAGGGGCGCCTGGGTGGCTCAGTTGGTTAAGTGTCCGACTTTGGCTCAGGTCATGATCTCACTGGTTGTGGGTTCGAGCCCTGCGTGGGGCTCTATGCTGACAGCTCAGAGCCTGGATCCTGCTTCAGATTCTGTGTCTCCTTCTCGCTCTTCCCCTTATCCACTCAGGCTCTGTCTCTCTCTGTCTCTCAAAAATAAATAAAAATGTTAAAGTAAATAAATAAAGCATAGATTTATTATTTACCCCCAAAGTATTGAAAATAGGGGTTCAAACAGAAACTTGTTAGTGGAACTATTTACAAATAGTCAAAAGGTAAAAATAACCCAAATCGTCAACCAACTGGATTATATCCACACAATCAATTGTTATTCAGCAATAGAAGTCAATGAAGTATTGCTACATGCTACAGATATACCTTGAAAACATTTTCTAAGTGCAAGAGGCCAGACACAAAAGGCCACGTATTGTATGATTCCATTTATATGAAATATTCAGAATAGGTAAATCCATAGAGGTAGAAAGCAGATTGTGGTTGCCAAGGGCCTGAGGAAGAGGGGAATGGTGAGGGACTGCTTAATGGCTTTGGAGTCTCATTTTGGGTAATGGAACGTTCTGGAACTAAATAGTAGTAATGATTGCAGAATATTATGAATGTACTTAGTTCCACCAAATTGCTGCACTGTGCACTTTAAAATGGTTAAAATGGTCAATTTTATGTTATGTGCATTTAATCATGATAAAAAGTAAACTTGTTCTTAGGAAAGAAAAAAAGCACACACCTACTTAGCTGTGCCTGAGTTCTAATCTCAGATTCCTATTTCCTCTTCTGTCAAGTGGGGATAAGTGTAAGAGTAGCTACCTCGTAAATCATAAATGAGTCAATGTATGTAGAGTACTTAATTCAGTACCTGGCACACGGGAAGCATGCTGTAAATATTTGTGTTATTAATTAACCCAGCTGTTCTCCACGGTGGGAAGTTTTGCCTCAGAGGAGAAACTTAGCAATGTCTGGAAAGATCTTTGGTCACCACAGTTGGGGGTTTCTGATGGCATCTGTGAGTAGAGGCAAAGGATGCCACAAGCCGCCTTATGATGCACAGGACAGCCTCCCAGAAGAAAGAATTATCTGGTCCCAAACGTCCATAGTTTCAAGGTGGGGAATCCCTGACTGAAACAGAGCATGTAGGGAACTGTGCTTCCTCTAACAAATGTGTGAATCAAAATAGGTCAGACTGAATTTTCTGTTAGAAAGAACTGCCTGCCAAAGAGTGATGTGCCCATCGTGTATTGAGAACGTGTATTAGTCACTGTGGGGGATATAAAAGAAGCCAAGGAGTGTTCTTGAGCTACTTGGGTAAAGAAGGGCTCTGTGTGATGGACTTAGTTAAGAGGGAAGTTTTACCAAGAGACGTTTATAATCATTTCTCCTGTAGTCGGAGGGTGATCTGGGGTCATCCACACCACTCACAATAATGCTCACTCAAATGCCAACCCTGGTTGCTTGTAAAGAGGCATCTTAAGTGAGCAGTGTGTGGTCCCTTCACGTGTCTGAATGGGTCTTATGTTTGGGTAAATTATATGGGACAAATATCTGAGAAACAAATCATGGTCACAAATAGAAAAAAAATTACTTGTCATAAAGGCACAGACACAAGAGAAAATATGAAAGTTCCTTATATTCAACCGCCATGGACCCAAAGGAAGAAGGAGACCCATTTTTCTCACTTCCCATTTAAAGAGTTGTTTTCTCAGATTCTAAAACCATATCTCCATATAATTAGCCTAGTTTGGGTCATAGAATCAGTTTTTAAACAGAACAGGTCACCAACAAAAGATTTCTGTGGGCTTGCTAGCAGAAGACTTGGGGAAGGACCCTTATTCCTTCTGTCTTTTTGCCTTTAGGCTAAAACTTACAAGCCTTTCAAAAATAGGCCATGCTTTCGTGTAATCCCTGTGAATGGCAGATGTCCTTTATGATGGGCAGAGGGAAGGAGGAGTCTGGTGGGGCCTGTCAGGAAGGCAGATCCCTAGAGGTTCTGGTCCTTGGAAGCTACAGCATGGTGGGGAGTCGTAGGACAGGCAGGAGACCCCACCCCATGTGGTCACCTTTGCACAGCTTTCTCCACAATGCTGGCCTTCTATATGCATGGGCACATCTTGGCAGCTGACAGTCCCTACTCTGGCAAGGAATTTTATTAGATACTTGTGAAGGTGAACTTGACCTAGAGCATCTCACAGTGACTTCTCAATAGGGCAAGGATGGGTATAAATCACTAATGTAAGATAGAAAGTGACAATGTGCAATAAGGAAGATGTGGGGAAAACCTTATAGGATTTCAGAGGAGAGTGTTGGCTTCTGGTGGTGAGCTTGGAGAAGCCTTTTTAGAGAGCGTGGCATTGGGTTAGAATGCGAATGTTTTCGAGCAGCTGGACATGTAAAATGATACTAGAGTATGCTAAAGAATGGAGCCAGCTACCCAGGTGAGTGTGCCAGAGAGAGAGTGTGTAGGATTTGTGGAGTGGAGTGGAGAGAAGTACGTGAGCTGGGTAGATTGAGATGAGCTCATGAACAGCTCACGACGCCACGACACCGTTAGGCCGTGGAGAATCACTGACATGTTCTGAGCAGGTGTAACCTGACTAGGAGGACGGCCGTACAGCTGGGTGTGCGGTCTGCTGCAGAAATATGGTGGAGGCAGGCTTGGCCAATTATTTTAGATGAAGCAGGACATGATGGCAGGACATGACGGCAGGATGTAGCGCCACATCGGCTCGCTTCGGCACCTGGACTTGGTGCTCGGGGACACGGGTGCTAGACACAAATACTCTGGGCTCTAGTCCTGGGCTGTGCCCCTTAAGCCAGTGGCATGTCCTCAGACAAATCGCTTCCCCTCTCGGTGGCTCAATCTCTTCATCCAAAAACATGGGCAGAAAATTCTTGTTCCTCATACACATGAGCTAACAGTAAATGAGTAGGTGCATCTAGTGCATTCTGAATATTGTCTGGCCCAAGAGTGATGTTGTGCTCAATAGTTCAATATAAAAATTGGCCCTTATTATCACTGAAGGTAACAAGGATGACCTGGAAGGACGCACTCCTGAGCCAAGGTGAGATGACGATAATTGTCAGGAATAAAGGATTATACAGGAAAACACCAGCCTTGCATGATTCTTCACAAGGCTGCTTGGAGGGGCTGGAGTGTGGGTCCACGTCTCAGTAGAAGACCGGATGGCACCATGGACTGTACGTCTCCATAATGGTCCACTGTCTGCACAATCCTTGCTCTCTGGTTCCAACAGCATTCATTGATTTCTCTGTCTGGCATCGACTGCATTAAATTTTGTCAGCAGATCAGGAGTTACTCCCAAGACATAATGATTTCCTCACTGCGAAGTGGAGAGACCTGGGACCAAAAACTTCAGTCCCTAGCGAGACCATCAAACA
>NC_043701.1:45892629-45894418 GCF_006229205.1 Suricata suricatta | reverse complement strand
CGTGGCAGGAGGAATAAAGCTGCCTGTGCCTGCTCCTCCGCTGAGTCCTCAGAGGCGACAGGACACGGCTTCTGGGGACCGCTGTGCTCATGAATGTGTGCCATTGTTCCAGGCACACGTCGGTCTTTGGAATTAGCACCAAACAGCCCCGTCCTTATTCAGGGGCAGAGCCCCCTCCATCACTCAAACCAGCCCTTCCAGGTCACATGCCGGAGGCCTCTGCAGACAGGACGCAGCTGCCTCAAATCTGCTGCCTAACATTTGCCGCGGTTCGAGAAACCTGCCGGCTCGGAGCTTCACGGGGGAGACCAGGAAGATGTGGGGTCCGGGCACTAGGTTCTCCGAGGAACTGTGGCCGGAAAATGAGAAAACATGTGCTGTGGTTCGGAAGCCTAAGCAAGGCAGGAAACGCCAGGAGCTGTTGGCCGTGGCCTTGGGGGTAAAGGTGGGAGTCAAAAGCAGTTTTCTTTGGCCCCCTCTCAGACTCTTTGCCTGTTCACAGATCTCGTCCCTGGTCCGAAGGGCCGCCCTCACGCACAACGACAACCACTTCAACTATGAGAAGACACACAACTTTAAGGTAAGCAAGCCTCTGCACTCTCTCTTCTGTTATTACAGGGCAGGTAGAGGGGTGCAGTTGATCATTTCTGTCCTCTCTTTGATCGTAAAGTAATGAGACAGCAGATTCCTTTGCTCTCCACATCCAGCTACAAGCACAACGTAAGACTGTTGCTTTGTGTCAAACCGGAGACCTCAGACAGTCGTTTGCTTGATGCTGATGCCTAGAAACACCTATGTGGATGTTTACTGAGTCCTGTAGAACTGGGCCCATTTCTTCTCCGTATCCTCATGACCAGCAGGGGAACCGCGGAGCGTGCCCAGTCTCTGGCCCTGGGAGATCTTCTGAGGAACATCGAGCAGTACTTTTCCACTCAGGGTAGCTATAAAGAATATTGCTGTCTCTGAGGCACAGAAAACAGTTGCCCATTTCACATTCTGTGTTTTGCCTTTGTTTTCAGGGATGCTAACTCCTTTGGTTTATGTGTAGGCAGCTGTGAAAGCGAAGGATGACAGGGGATGCCATCCAGTAGCTTTTGTTTGTGCTCCGGGTACGGAGGGGGCACCCGGTGGCCTTGCCAAGCTCCCCTCTCTCGGCGTAGCCTTGATCCTGCTCACCAGACCAAACAAAGAGATGTGGAAAGCTGGTGGGAGCTTTAGTGTGGATTCCCATGTGTGTTTATAAACTGGAAATGCTGCTACCTTCATTTCAGACTAGCCCTTATGAAAAAAAAAAAAAAAAGAAAGAAAGAAAGAAAAGAAATGGCCTACCATCAGAAATCACGGCCTATTTCCTTCGCCCTAATGTGTTTTCCAAGAAATGGCTGGAGGAGATTCTGATGGCAAATTGCCTGGCCGGGGGATGCTGTTGAGTGGAGGAGACACAGTCAGAGGTTTTACCCCAGCAAATGGCTGATGTTTAGATGTTGGAGAGAGTGGAGATGAAGGATCCAGGAAGAAGAAAAGTGGGGGGCAGGGGGAAGGGTTAGAAAATTGTGAATTGTCTTCTTTTTTTTTTTTTTTAACTCGTTTTCTTTTGGACCAGCAGCCCAAGTAACTATTGAAGGAACTAAAACGCCCTTCATTAGAGGTGATCAGGGAAACCTATTTTAGTCTGTCGATTTCCAGTTCTTCGGAAGGACAAATATGTGTCTCTTAAATATACATTCACGTCTGTTGGGTCTGTTTGCCCTTCTGCTGTTTATAGAAATCGAAGGGCTTGGGCATTCAC
>NC_043701.1:45787899-45892529 GCF_006229205.1 Suricata suricatta | reverse complement strand
ACTATATAAAATATTTTTTTTAAAAAAAGGGGTGCCTGGGTGGCTCAGTCAGTTAAGTGTCCGGCTTTGGCTCAGGTCATGATCTCACGGTTCATGGGTTCAAACCCCTTGTCGGGTTTTGTGCTGACAGCTAGCTCATAGCCTGGAGCCTGCTTCAGATTATGTATCTCCCTCTCTCTCTGACCCTCCCCCTGTTTGTGCTGTCTCTCAAAAATAAATTTAAAAATTAAAAAAAATGTTTTTCTGACATTGGGCAGAAATCCTGACTCTTTGCATCCTACGGATAAACTACTATGGATTGGGAAGATGGATCTTCCCGGACTTGGCAAACTTTTCCTTCCTCTTGAAAATTCCAGCTCTCCTGGCTTTGAGATGCAGTTGGAATTATGCCCTTATCGTGATGCGCAGTTACATGGGGATGGCCGCTCCCTCGGCGTACTGTGTCTGGGCTTGTGTGTTTTGCAACAACTAAATATTTGGTCAATTGATACTTCCAAAACTGATTTCAGTTTTTTTAGTCGTAGATCTCTGAATGGGAAAGGAAGACATTTGAAACAAAAAGGTAGTTGAGACTTATTTTCCTAAATAGTGCTGTTGCTAACACACGGTATGTATTATTTATCACTAGAATCCGTCAACAGCTTTTTCAATGTTTGCTAGAAAAGTATCTATTCAGTGTGATCTCTTCTAAATTACAGCTATTGAGAGAAGAAAAGACAGAGGGCAGGCGCGTTGTTAGGGGAAAAGTACACAATGCAGACAGGAGCATTTCTCTTCCGTGTTTTAAATAGACATCTTTGAGACACAGCAGACCCTTGAGTCTCTGTGTCCGTTGACTGTGGTTTTCAATGGTACTGCCCGTGCCACTGTCCTGAAGAATGAGTGGCAGGGCAAGAGGGAGGTGGTTCCTCTGTCACTCCTCACCCCTGCCACCGCTTTCAATCCTCTCCTCACCCCCAACTAATTTGAAGTGGAAATTTTGCACGGTCTTTAGACAAATACTCTAAAAGCTGGTCAGTGCTATAAATAGAGCAATGGATTTTAGTAATCACCACTGAATCAACCAAAGAAAGAAAAACTCTTATCAAAGGCTGCCTGCCATCTGCTTGGAATCAGCATAAAATTAAGATGTAAAACACAAACTTGTTCTTTATGCTGACATCCAAGGGGCTTTCTGCAGAAACTCTTGATTTGTAGTTATTGGAGGTGCCATGTGATTGGTATAGCGTAAGTGTTCAATGCAGAGAACAAATAATCACATTTTCACGCTCATCAGCAAATAAGGTTTGCTAGGCCCTATCTGTGCTCTCGCCTAGGGGGTCCTATGAGAGATTCCAATCTGCCAACAGATCTAAATGCCTCACCCCACAACCAGAGTTCTTGCCCCAGTAAGGACTATGCCTCCAGGTAAAAAGCTGTCTCCTGGCTCCCCAGGAACTTTGTGAAGAGGAATGAATAGAAACTCTCACCGCTACACCGGCTGGGAACTGACTGCCAGAAAGCCCCCCAGGCACTGCTCCTGAGTGCCTGCCTCCTGTCCTTGTTTTTTTTTCCTTATTTGTAACATTTATTCATTTTTGAGAGACTGAATAATCTGAAGATTCTGAAGCAGTCTCCAGGCTCTGAACTGTCAACACAGAGCCCTACGCAGGACTCAAACTTACAGACTATGAGATCATGACCTAAGTGAAAATCGGATGCTTGTTCGACTAAGCAACCCTGTCCTTGCTTTTTAAACAAAGCATGTCTAGGAAAAGACAGAAGTTAGCTCTGGGAAGAAAAGCTTTTGGAGGCAAATCATCTCATGCAATAATTCTGTGCTTTTCAGCACTGTATGCAGATATATTTGTTGCTCATTTAAATCCTAAATTCACAGGATTACTTGAACATACTGAGAATCAGGAGGTATTTGTTGAAGAAATTATGAAATTGACAGATGTTCTCTGATGTTAAAACCCTTTGATACAGGAAGAAATACTCCTTTATTTAACTCATTTTATATCTGCATCTCTGTTTATCTAGGAGAGAACCCCTCCTGTACGTAGAATATCTTTCTTTGAGATGGTCTGCCCTAATAACACCTTGTGGCTAAGCTCCAAAATCTCCAGACCCCCAACAATCT
The DNA here is from genome assembly GCF_006229205.1 of Suricata suricatta. Classification (NCBI taxonomy): domain Eukaryota; kingdom Metazoa; phylum Chordata; class Mammalia; order Carnivora; family Herpestidae; genus Suricata; species Suricata suricatta. The sequence continues at coordinate 45,890,407 of NC_043701.1, read as the reverse complement.
AGATACCTGTCCTTCCTTCCTTCCCCACTTAGCACACTGATGATGTAGCAATGGCCAGCTTAGTACTCTTGGCCATGGCTTGACCTTTGGAAAAGAGCTTAGTTCTCTGAGCCTCAGTTTCCTTTTCTGTAGAATGGGAGTTTTGTAAGGTTTACAGAATACCTGTAAATCACTTATGGTCCGTGGCACCCAGTCAGGTTAGCTTCTATTATTATTTTACTATTCATCTTTTTGTCTCTCTCATCTCTTGTGCTTTAATTTCAGCTTTATCTGTCTATTTCTTATCTTCTATTTTTTAAATTTTTATTTATTCAGAGAGAGGAGAGTGTACACGTGAGTGGTGGAGAAGCAGAGAGAGGGGGAGAGGCGGAGAGAGAGAATCCTAAGTAGCTTCCGTGCGTACTGTCAGTGCAGAGCCCAACTCAGGGCTTGATCTCATGGTTCATGAGATCATGACCTGAGCTGAAATCAAGAGTCAGATGCTTACCCGATTGAGCCATCCAAGCACCCCTTACTTCTCCTTGCCCTTCTTTCTTTTTTCTGTCATCTATTTCTTCCTCTCTCATTAACTACATGTAACAGAAAAATGCAAGCATGTTCTGGGCAATGCAAATGGCACGAACGAGACCTTGGAGTCAGAAACGAGCCAGGAGTGAGCAGGGTTCAGGAAGAGACCGTCGGGGAAAGAGGTGCTCACTTCACGACTGGGGTGGGCCAGATCCAGGGAGACTGATGACCCTGGCGTGTTCTCCGCTCCGCCCGCTCGGTGCTCAGCCCTCCCAGCCTGCACGTGGGCCACTCCTCCTCCTCAACTCCCTCCCTCCACCCAAACGTTGCAGGACCACTCTGCTCTCCTTCTACGGCATGTGGATAGAGAGCAGAGGCCCAGAAAATTCTAAAAGTTGAAAAGCAGACCACTTGGCCCCCACCTCACCCCACACTCCTTGTCCTCTGTCCGCCTCCCTGCCCTTGCCACATCCCCCCCTTCCGTCCCCTTCCTGTCCCCCACCCATCCCTTGCCCAGCCTTCTCCCGGCTTTACTCTTCTCCTTAGCCCTGACCACTGGCAGTGGTTGCCTTCCCCTTACCAGCTGGAAACACTCACCCCTGGGGCTAAGCACAGGGCTTTGGGTCTGTTTTCCTTTTGGCAGAAACCCCAGTGTCCAGAACAGGGCCTGGCCCAGAGCAGACTGTCCGTAGATACTGACAGATACTAAAGCACGTTTAGCAGACATTGCAGGCCCTGTCTAAGGCTGCACATTCCCTCCCCACTGGCCACCCCCCACACACGGTTTGCCCCCGGGCATGGCTTCTTACACTTGTGTTAGCTGTGCTCAAGCCCTTGCAGGTATGGGCCCTTGCCAGGGCCACTAGACTGTGCCAGAGAGACGGACCGTATCAGGGTGTGCCAGGCCAGCCCTCCTTCCCCATCTGAGCAGCGGGTCTGGCCGGGCAGGGCTGCTTGTTGTCTTACACACAGGGGGAGGGGAGGGGACTCCTGGCCCGGCTTACTCGTGTTGTCCAGCTTCTTGTGTGGCCACTCTCCAAAGTGGCCCAGTCTGGACAGAAGTTAAATGGTTTCTCAGTGTAGCTTTCTATGTCCCCCACTCTCTGTGGACCAAGGCTGCACCAGAAGTGCCCAGTTCCACCAGATATACAAGCATGCTCATTCAGCAGGCTCCTTCTGCACATGCCTACCCAGCCCCTGAGATCCCGGAACCCACACCAGAGTTCAGCAGGCCAGTGCGTCCCGGAGCTATGGCCAGCGCTCCTGTCCAGGGTGCGGCAGCACCACTGCCTTGCCGTTTGTGTGATGTGGCCCATTCACAGATTCCGTACCTATCATTCCTTTCTGCGTTCTTACCCGCCAGTGGTCATTTGCTTTGGAACAGGACATCTGTGCTTTCCATATGCAAACCCCTTTCTTTCCCTTGTCCTCCTTGACTTCATAAAAACATGTGAGCCCTTCTTTGTCCCTACTCTTTGGCCTGTCTCATGCTCTCGTGGGCACGCAGTGGCCCAGCGCACCCATCCCTCCTCTGTGTGCCTCGGCAGCAGGGACAGTTGGATATCGCACCTGCAGAAATCAGCTTCAGAAATGGTGGTGGGGTTTATGTTGTTGCTTTTGTTTATTAATCAGAAAAGGCTATTTAGGCAGAAACGAGTGTGGGAGGAACAACTCAGAGGAAAGACAGACTTCATCACCTTGGATATAAAATGAGAGACTCGGGGTGCCTGGGTGACTCAGTTGGTTGAGTGTCCGGCTTCGGCTCACGTCATGATCTCACGGTTTATGGGTTTGAGCCCCGCATCGGGCTCTGTGCTGACTGCTAGCTCATAGCCTGGAGCCTGTCTTCAGATTCTCTGTCCCCTTTTCTCTCTGACCCTCCCCTGCTTGCGCTCTCTGTCTCTCAAAAATCAATAAAATAAGTATAAAAAAAACCCAAAATAAACAAAATAAAAAAATGAGAGACTCAAAGCATGACTGGAAGAAATAGGTTTGGAAATTTGGGGCTTTATGGAGAAAATATGGCTACCAATCCCAAAGGGCTATGAAGAAGAGTCATTTTTATCTACCTCCTCCTCTAGCCTGGCTTCACCATTATAATTATGAGAAACTTCTTCCTTATTTTCAAGTAATAGAAGCGCAGGAAATGGTCTTAAGTAAGTAAGAGGCTATTACCCAGGAGGGTCTCTAGGAGCCCCCAGGGACTGCCCAGAACTCCGAGGAGGAAGAGAAACTGGGGGCACTCTCGCTTCTCTATTGTCCTCTGCTCTCTGGGTGTCACCCTCCTTTTCTCCCTGCACAAATATGTCTTACTCAGCCTGGCCTGTGGAGTATGGCCGAAGGTGATTCCCTAGTTTATATGTTACAAGATCCGCCACAAAAATCCCAATTGCAAGTTTCCAAAGGGAGGACCAGATGAGGCTGACTCGCAGCAGGTGTCCGCCGCGCTCAGGTAACTCCCCTGCACACCTGGATCGGGCTGTGCACCGTCTGCAGGATGGGAGTGTCCAGTTTACCTGTAAAAGGACAGGACCCTTCTGGGTAAACAGCCCGGAGGCATCAGCTATAATCTTTTTCTCCTTGTTTTGAAGAATTCCCCTTAAAGTTTCACCTCCAAGTCTAGCGCTTCCCACCAGGTCTGCTTAAAGTAAATCAAGAAGCTACTCTGAGCCTAGATATTCTTATTAATATTAATATCTGCAAGCCTAGGCATTCTGCAGTACCCCTTAGCTTTGGCACCTGACTGGGTGTAAGGAAGAGTTGGATTTTTTTTCAGTTTATTTATTTATTTATTTAGAGAGAGGCGGGGGGGAGGGAGAAGGGAGGGGTAGAGAGAGAATCCCAAGCAAGTTCTGCAGTGTCAGCACAGAGTCCGACATGGGGCTCAAACTCCTGAACCGTGAGATCATGACCTGAGCCTAAATCAAGAGTTGGATGCTGACCAACTGAGCCACCTGGGCGCCTCTAAGGAAGAGTTTTTATTCTGTTCCATTTTTACAAAGTGTACCTGTCACTGTTATGTCATTTGGGAGCCAGGAGTAACCCCCAGTGACACTGGGAAGTGCACAAAGTTTGTCTCTGGCAGACTCTCCACCTTGTGCCCATGGATTGTTTCTCTCGCCTCCTCCTGTCGCTTGTCTGCTGAGTTGCCCCGTCCAACCACCCTGCTGAGACCTGCTGGCTCCAGTTTCCAGATCCTAGTGCTGCTTCTCCCTTGCTCGAGGCTTTGCATGTTTCTGATAGTCTACACATTATGGTTAATTTGAAAAATCACCTGTTTCCTCCAAACCAACCTGGTAAGTCACTCAGAACCCTTTGTTCTGTGATTCACCAAGATTTACTATTGCATCACAAAGTGTACAACGTCAGTTTTGAAAGGGCGCATTCACAAAAATGGCAGCTCAGTAAATCTAGTAGTCATGTTTTAAATGGGTCTTCTTGGGGCGCCTGGATGGCTCCATAGGGTAAGCGTCCAACTTTGGCTCAGGTCATGATCTCACAGTTCATGGGTTCGAGCTCTGTATTGGGCTCTGGGCTGACAGCTCAGAGCCTGGAGGCTGCTTCAGACTCTGTGTGTGTGTGTGTGTGTGCGTGCTCACGTGCACATATGTGCATCTGCCCTCCTCCCCTGGCACACTCTCACTCTCTCCCTCTCAAAGATAAACAGACATTAAAAAATATGTTAATGGGTCCTTCTGAGACCAATAACACGATGCCTTTATCCAGTGCAATTTCGTTAACGGCAGGGATTACAGGCAAGAGAGGAAACAACTTTTGGACAAGGTTCTCACATAGGTGAGTGCCTTCTCTGCCTGCCAGGATCTGACTAAAAGCTTATCCCTGACATGTTTTTATGTAAATATTGGAACACCATCATTGTAAATCCTTTACAAACCATCAGGACCTGGTGGGAAGAGGATAGATTTTGACAGCAAACCCAAGAGCGGCTCCTTGCTTCGGCCACACTCCAAGAAAGTGGCATGGTCCAGCTCTTCCACAAATGTAAATCATCTACTAATGAGTCTGACCCGTATCGAGTAGTTAGCTGATATGAATTTTATGTTTTGCTTTATTCTGAAGAACACATCAATGGGATTATTCTACATGACTAAATGGCTGATTCTGGCATTTAAAGTCCAGCGAAATACTCCTTTTGTATTTTGCGAGGAGAAAACTAAGAGCACCAATGATCACTCACTGTCCATATTCGTTGGGTATTTTTCAAAGTTCTAGGATGAGGAAACTATTCAGATATGCATTTCTTTATTCAGTGAATACGGACTGAGGGGCAGCTGTGTGCCAGGCACTACCAGGTGCAAGAAAGACCGGTGGGGACAGTAGAGCCTGAGCCCTTCTACTGGGTGATATTCAACTCGAGTGGCTTTGCTCCTCCTGGGACCTCTGGCAGAGACGTTTCTGATCCTCGTAACTGGGATGTGCTAACAGGGTATCCAGCAGAGGCCAGAGATCCTCCTAAACATCCTACAATGCCCAGCACATCCTACAAGTCCCGACCACACAGAGTTTTCTGGCCCCCACGTCAGTAGTGCTGGGGTTGACGGAATACGCACTAGACCATGGAGGAGAACTAGAGGCTTGGAGGGCAGGGGATTGGTGCAAGAACGTTGGAGCTGATACCCTGATAAACCTGGGAGGAAGTTGGTGCAAGAATATGTCACTTTACGCAGTGGGGAGATACGCAAAAACACTTTGTGGCCATTGCTGTTACAGAAATTAAATCCTTTTTTAAAACTACAAGAACAGCTGCTGCATAGACAGATCTGGGGGTCAGTGGTGTTCCGGTTGACACACCCAGTTCTCTGGCTGCACCTACGGAGCAGGCTTCTCTGGGAAACCCAGTCTCTGATCACAGACCGAGCGATTCCCCTTGGCTGTTTCTCTTACATCTGAAAAGGTTCACTTCAAGGTCAGTATTTCATCTGATCTTGCAAGAAGGAAAAGTCCAAAGTTTAACCTAATTTCTCATGAGTTTAATGTCACATGATTATGAGAAAAGAAGTAGATGGCAAGAAGAACCCTTGGCTGAGCTCAGGAGGCCAAGTGCAGCTGGCCCTGTGGGTGACTCCAGACAAGCCCTTGGGGTGACTCTAGGCAGAAGCTAGACTACATGACCCCCAAAACCCAGCAACTTGTAGCTGGAAGTGATGTTAGCCACCTCTAGCCCCCTCTTCTATGCTAAGACAAAGCTGCCTTTGACCCAAAGAGTCCTTTTAAAATCAAAGTAAAAGAATAAAATTCTCATTTAAAAAAATTTTTTTAATGTGGTTTTTTTTTTTTTTTTGAGAGAGAGAGAGAGAGAGACAGAATGTGAGTGGGGGAGGGACAGAGAAAGAGGGAGACACAGAATCCAAAGTAGGCTCCAGGCTCCCAGCTGTCAGCACAGAGCCCAATGCAGGGCTCGAACTCATTAACTAGGAAATCATGACCTGAGCCAAAGTCAGAGGTTTGACAGACTGAGCCACCCAGGCGCCCCCTGAAGTTCTCATTTTTAATATAAACAATAAAAACAACCAACTGAGGCGATATGGTTTTAGTTTATACCAGTGAGTCTGTATCAGGGTTATTTTGCCCCTTGGGCACATTTGGCAAAATCCAGGACATTTGTGGCTGTTCCAGCTCAGGGGAGCTACTGGCATCTAGTGGGTAGAGGCCAGGGATGCTGCTAAACGTGTATGGTGACAATGATTTATCCAGCCCGAAATGTCCCTGGTGCCAAGGTTCAGAAATGATGTACGCTGACCGACCCGGGAGAAGCAAACTTTGTAACTGTAGTGCATCACAGATAGCACTTTCCATGTCTTACGGTCTAGAACCTGGTCTGAGCTGATTACACACTTGGATGGGGTCTGTGCTGACCCATCAAAACACACTAGTTATGAAACCTCGAGGGAATGCAGCCTTCCAGATTCGGCAGATGTGAGACAAATAACATCCTGCCCATTTAGAGTCAGGTCAGGGGATGCTCGCTGAATGCCCGAGATTTTTCTTGACAAATCTGGCTCTTGTTTGCACAAAGTGGCCATTCCTGGGCTATTTGTCAAACATACCTTATCTCCCGTAATATCGTCTTTTTCTGTTTGGTGTGGTTTTGGAATTCCAGGCAGCCCATGCCCGGCATAATGGTCTTGGACAGACAGTCTTCCTGTCTGGGGTATTTTCTTCCTGTCTAGGGTATTTTAGTTACTGCCTTAAAGCTGGCAAAATGTTCTTTTTTCTGAAAAGATATTCTTGAAAATCAATAAACCTCACAGAATGGAAAAAGCTGATTAGTGATTTTTCAAGATACGGGGTACTTCGTTGGGAGAATGGCCATCATAACTCAGCCCTAAATAAAATGCGTTCAGAGAGTGACCTCAGCATTACATACAGCCTCCTGTTCTGAGGTTGCCCTTGCAGACCCAAAAGAAAATTGAACAATATATCAGCCATGAAAATAAACAGTGGCCCATCACAAAGAGGAAATTAGGCAGTGGGCCTAAAATAATGTTTAACTAACTTTACGTTCCCCTCTGTCCCCATTTTGTTTTATTTCTGCGGGAATGTGTATTTGTGGGGACACACAAGTTATTTGCTATTCAAAACACGTCTGTCTGCATTTGTTTGGCTGGAGACGTGAGATTGAAGGCAGTGGGGATGTGCTGATGGGAAAGGATGCTGGTACATGTGGGCGGGGCTAATAAGCATTAAATGCAATTTTGATATGCATCATAATTTTTAAAAAATATTGGTAAAAAGTAAAATTTTAGAAAATACTGGCATAGCCTATATTTTCCTAAAGCATTCATTAGGCTGGTTTCTATTTTGTGTATGTAAAGTAAATATTATAGCTAGTCTCCTAATTTCTAAATAATCTATTTTCTTTCTTTTCTTTTCTTTTTTAAACATTGTGTTTTCATTTTTACCCCAAGGTATGGAGATATTTCCCATGCAATTTCTTATCCACCTGAGATGTTTGAGAAAAAAAATTGTCACTCCTCTTTTGCATGACCCTCCATGCCTCCCCCCCCACCTCCACAGGTCTTTGGCTGTGCTGTTTCCTCTTCTTGGAATGTCCTCCCCAAGCCATCTGCCACCCCAGTCCACACTACTTCCCCCTCAGACCCCATCCTTCCCGGTCTGGTGAACTCTTTCCCATCCTTCAAAAGTCAAATATCATTTTCCCCAGACTTCTCAGGAAGAATTTATTGTAATCTCTCTTATACTCCCGTAGGATCATTATTTATGTTGCCTGTTTATTCTTTTTTTTAATGTTTTTTATTTATTTTTGATACAGAGAGAGACAGAGCATGAGAGGGGGAGGGGCAGAGAAAGAAGGAGACACAGAACCGAAAGCAGGCTCCAGGCTCTGAGCTAGCTGTCAGCACAGAGCCTGATGCGGGGCTCGAACCCACAAACATGAGATCTGACCTGAGCCAAAGTCAGAGGCTTAACTGACTGAGCCACCCAGGCGCCCTGCCTGTTTATTCTTATAAATGATCCTTGAGCATAGGGAGGTCTGTGCTCCTCTGACCCATCCGACATTGAATATTCAAAGACTAGTACAATGCCAGGTTCAAAGTAGGCAGTCGACGTGCAGGTATGAAATACATGCGTGAATAGTGAATGGGTGGATACGTAGATGACATAGGAAATAATTCATCTCTCTGACATCCTTTTCCCACTAATTTGTAAAGCCACTTCAGAGGTATACCAATTCTCCACAGACGGATGATCCAGTGTCTAACCTTTCTGCTCTGTACTACCAGTCTGTCTGTCCATCCTGCAGTGTTTTACTTTTTTGTTACTATAGGACTCTTGATATATGGTCAGATGTATTTTCCTACATTCTTTTACTTACTCAAAATTATTGTGGCTAGGGGCACCTGGGTGGCTCAGTTGGTTAAGCATCCAACTTCAGCTTAGGTCATGATCTTGCAGTTCACAAGTTCGGGGCCCCCACATCCGGCTCTATGGTTGTCAGCTCAGCACCTGGAGCCTGCTTCAGATTCTGTGTCTCCCCCTTTGTCTGCCCCTCCCCCGCCAAAGATAAACATTAAAAACAATTAAAAAAACAAAATTATTGTGGCTAGTCTTTTTTGGCTTTATTCTTTCATATGAATTTTAGGGCCATCTTGTCAGGTTTTGTGAAAAGTGCCATGGAGATTTTGACTGAAATTGTATTGGATTTATAGATTTTTGGAGGATAATTGACATATTTATAACATTGAGCATTGCTATGCAAGAATATAGACTATCTCTCTCCTTATTTATGTCACTAATGCCTTTAGTTATTTTCTAATTATTTTAGATTGTGTTGTAAATGGAGTCCTTAATTTTATTGTTTAATAAAATGAGTTATTAATTATGTTTAGTAATGCTTCTGATTTCTTTATATTGCTCTTATATTATGGAAACTTCATGGCCTGTTTTTTTCTTTCAATTATATATTTCCTTGCCTCACTTTATTACGCTGGCTAAATTCTTTAGGATAATGCTCAAGAGAAGCATTAATAGACAGCCTTATCTTTTTGCTGACTTTGAAGGGAATTATTCTAATATTTCATCTTTAAGTATGATGACCATTATGTGTGTGTCAGAGATATCTTTAACCAACTATTTTTAGGAGCACTTATGCTAAGTGCTGTTTTTATGAATGGATGTTGAATTTTATTGATTGTCGTATTCTAATTTTTGAAATGATTATGTGGTTTCTCTCTCCTGTTATTGTGGTGAATTCTAGTGATGTGTTATCTACTTTAAATCCTAGAAATAAGCCCCCCTTGGTATGACATTTTCTTTAAATATAAAGCTACATTCAGTAAGATTTTTTTTTAGGATTTTGACATTTATGGTCATAATTGAAATTGACCTATAATCTTACTTTCATGTTCTTATATAGTTTTGAGTCAAGATTATATTAGCTCATAAAGTGAACTCTGGACCTTTTCTTCTTTTTTTTTTCCCTCCTCCAATCTGGAATAGTCTATAACAGAGATGATGTATTTGTTAAATATTTAATAAAACTTAAGAAAATCATTTAGGTTCATTAACTATTTGAGGGTAGATGCTACACTACAGATTCAGTTACTTAATGTGTATAATTAAATTTAGGTTTTCCATATTACTTGGGGTAATTTTTGATAATTTACACTCCTTAAGAAACATATCCATGTCAGGGATGCCTGGGCGGGACAGTCGGTTAAGTCTCTGACGTCGGCTCAGGTCATGATCTCACAGTTTAGAAGTTTGCGCCCCACGTTGGGCTCCGTGCTGACAGCTCAGAGCCTGGAGCCTGCTTTGGATTCTGTGTCTCCCTCTCTCTGCCCCTCCCCTGCACAGTTCTGTCTGTCTGTCTGTCCCTCAAAAATAAACATTTATTTGACATGGAAGTATCCATGTCAAAAAAGAAAATTATCCATGTCACAAAACTTTTAATTTTGCTGGTATAAAGCTAGTATGCTCTAGATTTATATTTTATATTTTTACTGCATTTGCATTTATTTCTCTTTATACTTGTGTTTTTCTTTGTTATCTTGCCCAAAGTTTGCCTATCTTATAAATCTATTTTAAAATCTTTAAAACTTTTGAAGAACATCTGGGTGACTTCGACTCAGGTCATAATCTCACAGTTCATGGGTTCAAGCACTGTGTTGGGCTCTGTGATGACAGCTTGGAGCCTGCTTCAGATTCTGTGTCTCCCTCTCCCTCTTTGCCCCTCCCCACTCATGCTCACTTGCTCTCGCTCTCGCTCTCTCTCTCTCTCTCTCTCTCTCTCTCTCTCAAAGATAAACATTCAAAAAAATTTTAAAAAAAAATCAGTCTTGAGGGTTTTTTATTGTTTATTTTATCTTTTCTCTCTATCATTATATTCTGCACTAATCTTTCTTATTTTCTGTTTTACTTCATTATTTTCTTGCTTCCTAAATAGTATGCTTAGCTTATTAATGTTAAACCTTTAAAAAAAAATTTGTTTTGTTTTGTTTTTGAGAGAGACAGAGAGAGACAGCGCAAGCAGGGGAGGAGCAGAGAGAGAGGGAGACACAGAATCCGAAGCAGGCTCCAGGCTCTGAGCTAGCTGTCAGCACAGAGCCTGATGCAGGGCTCGAACCCATGAACCGTGAGATCATGACCTGAGCTGAAGCCAGACGCTTAACTGACTGAGCCACCCAGGCGCCCCTAAAAAATTTCAACCTATATTTTTTAATATATGCCTTGAAACCTTCTTTACCCTATAAGTGTTTTATTTGTCTTTCAATTCCAAATATTTTGTAGTTTCCATTAAGATTTTTTCTTTGCTAAATTTCTAGAATTTTAAATTTCCAAATATACTGGGGTTTGGCAGTCTATTATTGACCTTTCATTTTATTGAATTGTAGTCAGAATATGATCAGCTCTTTGTAGGTTGAGGCTTGCTTTTTGGTCAGTTTGTGTAAATATTTAGTGCCCTTTCTCTTAAACATACATATTCTATAAATTGTTGGATATGAGGTCCCTTTTGTAGCCAGTTTGCCTATTTTATATATTAATTTCTGTGAATAGATGTTAAAAATCATTATGATAATGGGTTTATAAGTTTCTCCTTGTAACTCTTTCCACTTTTACTTTATATTTTTTGAGACCTTGTTGTCATGTGCATAATAGTTCAGGATTAATTTATCTTTAGGGTAAAACTAAATCCCTAATCATTATATAATGATGATCTTTATCACTAATAGAGGAAGTATATATTTTATATCAGGATGTTTATTTGGGGTTTCTGTTGGCTAGCATTAGCCAGGCATGTTTTTTCTAGCCCTTGACTTTCAACATTTCCATTTCATTATGTGGTTCTTGCAAAGATTTTTTGAATATCTACAAATTTGTCTTTTATTTGATGTGAGAGCCATTGATATATATTGTGATTAGAGATAAATACGGATTTTTCACACATCCCCCATTTACTGTGCTTTTTTATTACTTTGTTTTCTTCTTTCTTGCTTTTCATTGGCTTAATCAAATCTTTATTTCTTTTTCCCTTATGCATTTTATAGATTCCATACCACCCTTTTTGTGTATACTCCAAATTCTAATACATGTGTAATTAACTTAAATAAAATCTTCCTCAGTTAATGAGTAGCTCTACTTACATACCCCAAATGATGAGAACCATTGACTGTTTTGACTTTCTAAAGCCCCTCCAATCTTCTGTGCTATTTTTTCACTCTGTTTTTAAGTCCCTTGAAATTAGTCATCTTGTTATTGTTTTAGGCAGACAGAGCCTGATTAGATTGGCCCCTCTTGCCAATTTCTTGCTCACTGTGGCTTCTTGAATCCTGTTCTTGCCACGAAACTCAGTTATGTTTCCTGTAGACGTATATACCCCGTAGTATTTCACTGACTAAGGATCTGTGAGTAACACTCTTGGCATTTGTCTGGAAAATATTTTTATTTCATCCTCACTCTGGAGTACAGAGTTAGTTAGGTTGGCAGTAATTTGCTCTGAGTTCTTTGATGAAATTTTTCCATAATCTACTAGCATCTTTTTGTTGAACAGAACTGTTTTCATCATAATTGCTGTCCTTTGGCAAAAATAACCTGGGTGAGTTTTGTTTTGTATTGTTTTGTTTTTTAGGAGTTTGCTTGCCCTTTGGTATTCTGCAGTTTCTTTAAAATCTGTATAGGTTAGATTATATTTTTAATTTACCATGCTTGAGATTCAGTTAGCTTTTCTGAATCCGAAGATGATGTGCTTTTACTAATTCTAGAAAGATCTCAATGGTTGCTCTTTTTGAATACTGCTTCCAAGTATGACCTAAACCCCAACATCTTTCAGCTTTTCAAGATCATCCTTCATTTGCTTCCCTCTGCTCTACATTTCCAGCCTCTTATGCCTATTGCATCAATCCCATTAGCAAGGGAACATTCCCTAATGTCTCCCATTTTTTATTTAAAAAAAATTCTCCTTGACCCCATATCTCTCTGGAGCTATTTCATTGCTCTGCTGAACATCATAGCCAAATTTCTTGACAAATTTGCCTACATGTTCCTCCATTTCCATACCTCCCATTTATTCTTCATGTCACTTCAATAGGACTTTTGCCCTCACTAATGCGAAGAGACTGCTCTTGCCAAGGTTACCAGTAACTTCGTGTGTCTTAACTTCAGTTTAGTCTTCTTCTAACTGGACCTCTTCCCAGCATCAAACATGGTTGACCACTCCTTCCCCAAAATACTGGTCACCTTTTGGCTTCTGAAGCACTTGACTCTCTTAGTTCTAAGTCTCGGAGCACACAGAGACCTTGGGTTGAACTCCACATTCTTCATTTTCTGCTCTCTGTCCCTAATAGTTTTTGTCCACTTACACAATGTTAATTACCATTTATTTGTCAGAATGGCCAGATGTGTGCCTCCAGCCCTTACTCCTCTGAGCTACTGAATTATGTGGGGATTCCTGCTCTTAGCACCTTTAAACTTAAACTGTCTAGAGCTGAATTCTTGAATTTCTCCCCAAAAGAGTGTCTTCCTTGTCTCAGCAAATATCTTCACTTCCACCTGGTTTCTAAAGCTAGAATCTAAGAGTTATTCTCCATTCCTCTTTTCCTCCAGGAGCCACAAGTCGTATGAATTTTGTCTTTAAAATATACCTCAAATCCATCCACTTCCCAACTCCACCTCCAGCACCCTGATCTTGGACCTCAGTCATTTCTCAACTAGAAACTACTACTAGTTTCTGAATCTCTTTCACTGCAGGCATTCTCTCATCCATTTTCAACATGGTGGTTGGAACATTTTTTTTTTTTAATCCTCTTCCCACTTAAGAGTCCTTCAAGAGCTTCATATTGGACCTAGATTAAAAGAAAATCTAGACTCATTAATAAAACCTTCAAGGCCCTTTCTTACCTTCAGCCTCATCCAAGTTCTCTACCCTCGCCCTGGTGTTCTGGCCACCCTGGCCTTTAAGTCTCAGTCAGAGCAAACTCTTTTGCTTACAGGGCCTCCTAACTTCCTTCTGACTGGAATGTTCTCCAACCCTGCCCCCACCAGGCTGGCTCTTCCCTCTCCTTCAAGCGGAGCGAGGTCACCTTTCATAGCCTTCCTGACCTCTGTGGATAACACTGGGGTCTCTCTTAAGTCTCTCTAGTAACAATCTTCTTTTTTCTTTATAGCCCTTTCCACACATTTTATTTTATGGATCTTGCAATTTCAACAGTGTATGAACAGTCAACTAACTGTGTTGCCATTATTAACTGCACTGTCCCTTTAGAGTCTTTCTAGTAAAATATGAAGAATCCTTGGATTTCTAAATTTAGAAAATGCTCAACTGCCAATAGAAGCCCTTACTGAGAGATGCTTTCAGTACCACACTGACTCTGAGTGAGCCTCTGAATGAACCCCCGATGTCTTGGCTCTGAGAGGGTGCAGGCGCTCCCTGGGATCCTGCAAGGAGGTTTTGTCATAGCTTAGTGTCCTTTCCTTACAACACAATTACCCATTTTTAGTAAAAACAATTCTCAGAGGTGGGTTTTTTTTTAATTGTTTTTCAAAGCAGAAGTACTATACTGGAAAGTGTGCATGTAATAAACTGAAATACCGAAAGACTACTATAACTTAGCTTCATTGCATAGAAACCATGGTCGTAAATTACTTTTTGGGTTTTTTTTTTTTTTTGACTGGTGCACTCTCTCTGCCTTTACAAGTCTGTGAGTTCCAGTAGAAGGGAATCAGGTCTGTTTTGTTTGTCACTTTATTCATCTCCAGTTACTGGCATATAAAAATAAGATCTCAAAGTGATATTTTTTAATTTTTATTTTACTTTAATTTTAAATAAGCCATACATTCAACATGGGGCTCAAACTCATGCATGTTCTGGGGGTGCCTGGGTGGCTCAGTTGGTTAAGTGCCAACTTCGGCTCAGGTCATGATCTCACAGCTCGTAAGTTCGAGCCCTGGGTTGGGCTCCGTGCTGATAGCTCAGAGCCTGGACTCTGTTTTGGATTCTCTCTCTCTCTCTCTCTCTCTCTCTCTCTCTCTCTCTCTCTCTCTCTCTCTCTCTGCCATCCCCCCTGCTCACATGCTCTCTTTCTCTCTCAAAAATAAAATAAATTTTTAAATATGTAAAAAAAAGAGTTGCGTGCTCTACTCATCAAGCCATTCAGGTGCCTCTGTTTCTTTTTTTTTTTTTAAGTAGAGCTCGTATCAGCATCTTCCCAAATGGTATCCATAGTTAGCATCCTCATATGTTTTTGTGTTCAACGAAAATAGCATACTGGCCTCCCAGTCTTCTAAAGAAATAATATTGTCTGCATTTCTTTTATTTGTTGATGGAGGCTTAAAATTTTGAAAGTCCTAAGTAATGTCTCATAATATTTTAATTTTGTAAAAGTAGTTAATTTTGTTTCTATGTCTCCAAGTAGACTCCTTTCATGGAGTTTGGCTTACCATGGCCACATCCGCTTTCAAGGAATCTCCTGGTTCTGTGCCTTGAAGCTCACTGGTGTTAGAGAACGTGTATTTTTGCTTTATTTTTGTTTTAAATCATGATTCACTACATGGTCTAGTCACAAGAGGACCCGTACCTGAATAACTAAATGAATATCATACTCATGATATTCAAAATATTTTACCATGTGGGGTTAATACCCAATGAGACTTGTGCCTTAGCCAATCTAAAAGGACTTTCAGTTTACACACCCATAGGCCATACTCAGGCGTGCTGAATCCAGACCCTGTCTCTAGGGAAGGCAATTCTATAGACCCTATTGGTAGCCTTATTTTCAGCCATCTCCTCTCTTTTTAATGCCTCGTCTTATTTTTTTGTGTGTGTTGTTGGATTTTTTGTTTTTTTGTTTCTGGTTTTTTTAGGGTTGTTTTGTTTTTGGGTTTTTTTTTTTTTTTTTTTTGAGGGGGAAGTGGCTCAAAGACTTCAAAGCTTTTAATCTTCCCATAATCATGTCTTATTTATACCTGCCTGGATATTCTACACATGGAGCAACTTTAGTCAAAAAAAACACAGTAATTGAGTTCTACCTCCCAGAACTTGCTGAGCTAAATGCAGGTTATAGTGACTGGCCCAGGCTATCTTGGGTTTGTCCATACAGCGCCTTGTTTGGGGTGGTGAGCGTCTCATTCCTTAGCTGATGTCACGGCCTATAATCTTACTGTCGCTCCACATTCCTTTGCGACTCTGGCCTAGGGTATGGTGGACAGAGGAGGATTTTCAAAGATCAAAGCACATCTCTGTTTTCTCCGGTCTGTTTGTAACTCCCCCTCACTGGAAAGAAAGGGCCCAGGAAGGGATGCCCGCTCCCACTGACGTCTTTGTTTCTTGACATCATTTATGTGTTTCATGTCTGAGGCCACGTGCCTTCAAATAACTGAATGTTCTGACATTTTTCTTCTTTTTGGATCCCAGGTCCACACGTTCCGAGGCCCGCACTGGTGTGAATACTGTGCCAACTTCATGTGGGGGCTCATCGCCCAAGGGGTTCGGTGCTCAGGTAGACATGGAACTTCCTGCATCCTTTTCATTTTACATTAAGTGCCATGATGTTGAGCTGGTGATCATTTCTCCAGAGTTGGGGAATAGACCCAGATAAGTTCTAAAGTCTAGTGTTCTGGAAGTTTCAAGGCATCTCTCCACTTAATGGAGAGACTCGTCTAGGTGTCTGCTGGAATGAAAAGAAATATCTCATGTTTATGTAAGAAAAAAAAAAAACTCCAAGCAAATACATTTTCTTATGCCACCCGAAATAGGCAGTAGTCCTTAAGTAGTCCAATTCCAATGGAATTTCAAGAGAGTTAAAACCACATATCCTTCCTATCCCCACTTTTCTACAAAAGGCAGGGCATAAAAATAGAAATTCTAGTGAACATTTACCATATACCAGGCATTGAGATAAGCACTTTTGCTTATCATGCCATTTAGCCTCACCAAAGGACCTTAAAGAGTTGCAATTATTCTCCCCATTGAATAGATGAACAAACTGAGTCTTAGAGGCAGCTGTTAATTGCTCTCAGCCACATATTAAGTGATGGAAAATGGATTCAGCTCCAGAACTCATGCTCAGTATTTTTCTGCTATAAGATTAGCAGTGCGGCTAAAGACTTTGATTGGATAGCACGTATGCAAAGCACTTTGAAACCCTTGGTGTTTTTCCATGTAGAACTGGACACACACATCCAGTGCCGACACATACCTAGCATAGGACATGTCTTACTACAGTACAACTAAGAAAAGGGGAAAGAATTGCCAAGTTAACATGTAAGTGGGCTTCCTAATTCATCCCCCACACTTTTTCTGGTAAGCAGTTTTGCCAGGAATGAGAATAGCCTCCCGTGGTATTCTGGTTGGGTTTCCGCCAACACCAGGATTGATTGCTTCCTTGCTAAGGCATTTTAAAAATAATTCTTATGGAGCATTTAAAATAAAATAAGCTAATGACACAATGCTTCGCCATCCTGCCCATTTTGGTTCACAGGATTATGGGATCTTAAATCCATCTTCTGCATAGAAAGGCCCACCTTAGCTTGTACTGTATAGATCCAGCAATCACTGGTAGTGATGCCTGGATGGTTCAAGCAGTGTTTGTATATGTGGTTTAATGCTACCTGCCCCCATCAGAAATCCAGGAGACAAGCAGCAAAGGGGCTCAGAAGCAGCCTCTCCAGGAATGTTCTAATACCCCCCTAACACACACACTTTCAACACAAAAGACTCATGGGAGTTACAGAGCATCTCACGGCTCAACTGTGAGCTAAGTGGTAGAATATCTGAATTACTCAGTAGTCATCAATTCAGGCTGTCTGATTATACCTACCAGAAATATCCTAATTGCCCGTATTATCCCATTTGAGCAGCAAATCACTCCAGAGTCAATATTATAAGAACAAAACTCTGGAATTTGGATTAGCTGGGAATAGCAACTTTCTCTGGGCTAAAAGAGTTTTTTTTTCTTTTTTTTTTAATAAAACATATTCTAAAGTTAAAATGTTAATATTCTCCAATGGCCACTGTTTGGCGTTTATATTTCCTATGAGCAGCAGGAAAACTCAAAACTGCTCATTAAGGGTTAGGAATAGCCATCACTGCCTCTCAACTCTCTGTATTTTATATGTTTTAAATGTTTTTTAAATGAACTAGACTTTATTTATAGCATCTGGAATTATAGTCATTTGCAAATCATTTGCAAAAAATACCCGAATATTTTTATGTTATGAAACATCTTAATTTTAATAAAATCTCACTGTTTCATTCTATAGAAACACACTGTTGCTTCAGATCTTAAAATGGAGTTTTAAGGAAATTAAAAATAGGATTATCATGTAATCCAGCAATTCCCCTTCTGAGTCTATACCAAAGAACTGAAAACAGGCACTCAGATATTTGTACACCTATTTTTATAACAACATTATTTACAATACCCAAAAGGGAGAAGCAATCCATGGCTGTTAGAAGAAAATTGTTAGAGAAATTCTGTCAGTGGGTACCAACTGCTAGCAAGGCTTTTAATGTGTTCATTGAACTTAAAAGTCCCTTTTCAGCTTTGGATCTTCATAAATAATTACTCTAATTATCACATTACATGGCATTGTTCTAAATTGTAAACTCTCAGGTCCTCCCACCGGTATCTAGTTAGACATTATTTCTACCCACAAGTGTCATAATAAGGCAAGTAGAAAGAAAAATGGCCCACCTAAACTGCCCAAGAAGGGGAAGGTACTGGAAACTATGGGCAACTCTCCAGGAAAAAGAAAGAAGATGCCAATGGCCATGGGTACCACAGACCAAAGAACAGAGATTCCTACAGAGACAGCAATCATGTCTTCCACAAAAGGAGCATCCAGAACGTTAGGAAAACAACCTAGCACATCCTGCCTGCCCTTTATGAGCCAAGATGAGCTCCAGGAATCAAACCCAAGAGTCCAAACATGGACCCAAAGGTTCCAGTCCCAGAAGAGAAAAGAGAAAACACCAACAACCTAGCTAATCACCAAAACTAAGCAATCTCAGTGAACTATTCTATTATTATGGCCCAGCAACAGAAAAGGCTAGATGAGAAAAATAGAATTATATAAGAGTTTCGTGAGTAAAGATGGATGTCATACTCATGTTGTGGAGAACATCATCTCCAAATGGGATGGATGTTCCAGAAAGACAGAGCAAACCCTTGAGTGTTTTCATTTTTATTTTTGGTAACATATAATTTGTGCTGAGCTTTTACAAAAGGGCGGGACAAGGCTAATGTGGCTTCTTTGTTTACAGACTGTGGATTGAACGTACACAAACAGTGTTCCAAGCATGTTCCCAACGACTGTCAACCTGATCTCAAGAGGATCAAGAAGGTGTACTGTTGTGACCTCACAACACTCGTAAAGGCTCACAACACTCAGAGACCCATGGTGGTGGACATATGCATACGGGAAATTGAAGCAAGAGGTTTGGTTTATGTGATCTTGTTTTTACTGTTGTCAAGGCAGCCTTCTTATAACTGTGAAATTGACTCTCCACTACTGATGTTGGGGAAGTGGTCTGCCCCAGCACACACACATACACACACATACACATGCAGAAAAAAGCACAGAAATAAGCTGGATCCAACCAGTGACATCAGTTTCTGTTTTGTACCTAAACCTTGCATAGATGCATTCAACATGTTTGCTAAGCATTTATTATATGCTACACATTGATATAAAAGTCACAGTTCTCACCTTCCAGAAATCGATACTGTAGTATGCATAATCAGAGGGATGGGGTGGCTGGGTGGCTCAGTCAGTTAAGCGTCCAACTTCAGCTCACATCATGATCTCACAGTTTGTGAGTTCAAGCCTTGCATTGGGCTCTGTGCTGACATCTCAGAGCCTGGAGCCTGCTTCAGATTCTGTGTGTCCCTCCCTCTCTGCCCCTCCTCCACTCATACTCTGATTCTTTCTCTCAAAAGTAAATGTTAAAAAAAAAAAAAAAGATTCAGAGGGGTAAATAAATCAGTGTTGCAGGTGTGTGTATTCAAAACACCATGCAGTCACAGAAGACGACATTTCAATGTTATTTGAGGACAACCCAGAAAGGGCTTATGGCAGAGGTGAGGTCTGAATGGAGTCTTCAAAAGTGATCCCTTTAAACAAAAAGTGATCCTTTTAAGTATGTAAAGAAGCTGTTGATCAACACATGCATTTTCTACTATGTAGAAATTCACTGCTAGTATTGGTTCTGTTTATTTTAAAGAGGAGAATGAAAGAGTAAAAAGACCTATGCAATGAAAAATCAAGAACACAGATAGAAACATTGCAATGAAAATGTTTTTCATAGTATGACTGAGTCATATTTTCCTTTATTTGTGCCTTGTTGGGCTACTCTGCAGTATTCAAATTTCAGTGATATGATGGATCAAGTCTGATTGGGCAGAATTTGTATTGTTGGATGTACCTTGGATAATTGGACCAGGTATAAAGCCCAGAGGCTGTAACCATTTTTTGCCATGTAGGGACTCTGCTATAGTAGGGATCCATTATTGTGTCCAAACTGGCTTAATATAATCTATAGGTATTTATGCAATGGCCAACTATCCCACTCTTTCCAAAACAAAACAAGAGCAGACATTATAGCTTATGATCTCAAGCCTTTTAGAGAGAGGAAACCATTCCCTTTTCCACGCAGGATGACAACTAGAGCTATTCTGTTCCCTTAACACTAGCTCATTTAATCTAAAATTGTAAGAAATGCCTCCTGCCTTTTGACTGCTGTAGATGTCAGAGTTCAATGGGTGCTTTGGAATCTAATGAAGGTATTGCTGCAGGGGCTGAGCTGGATAAGAGTCGAGAAGGGGTGCCCTGACTTTGGATGAGTAGCTGGGAAAAGTACCCCTGGGTCTATTGTTTAAAGGGCTCTGCAAGTTGGGGTCAGAGCATCAGCCTCTCTGGAGCCTGGACTCAGGAGCTCAGCTTCTTTGGAGAAGCTGGTATCACCTATAGTGATCCTCATCAGAGGTGACGAATGCCTCAGGCAAAGTCTAATGTGTGCATGGGGAGCATCACACTAAGCATGCCTAACACAAGAGCTGTAATGCAGATTAGGAATGTATGCCAGGGGTGTCACAGTGAAGGAACTGGAGCTGCAGGTGCTAGCATCCTGCACGTGTGAGCAGAACCAGAGAACGGGCTGGAAGAAATGCACATGACTCTCACCCCCAGCTTTGCTACAGCCTCTGCCAAAGTCTCATCTCAAGGTCCATCCAGCACAAATTCCACATTGCAAATGCTCTTTCATGGCCATTTGTTTCTGCGTGATGTGGCCAAACAAAAAGGTCATGGACGTGGAGTTAGACTCCCAGCCCTGTCTCTCACTCGCTGTGGTGTGACCCTGGCCAAGTTACCTGCTCCATTTGAATGTTTCCTCACCCATAAAGTGAATGGAATCAGTCACACCTCATACGGTGGTTGTGAGGGTTAAAATGAGCTGAGCTGTATAAATGACCTAGAATGGGGCCCAACATATAGGACTCAACCTATGTTATTTCTTTTGCCTTTTCTTGAAATGACCATCTTTCCTAACTCCACCTCCAAATGTGTCTGGCTGGCTGCCTTACTCCCCATGTGTTTCCGTGCTGTCACAGAGACCCCAGTGTGTGCAACAAGACAGAAATCGTTTCTCTCTCCAGTAACAGTCCAGACCCTGGAAGCAGCCTAGGGCTAGCGGAGCAGCTCCCCAAGGGCGGGAGCCCAGCCCTGTAACTTGGTGCTGTCGTCCTGGAGAACCGCCCTCGCCCCAGGTGGTTACAGCCATCCCATCAGCGTGCCAGCCACGGGCAGAGAGGCACACTCTTTCCCTTCACGTCTGCAACCCAGGTGTAGGACACATCACTTCTGCTTTCTTCACATTAGTCAGAATTTAGCAGCCATGACATGATGCTGTTCTGAAAATGGAAGTTTCCACTGCAGCAGAGGAAGGGGAGAACTGATCTTGCAAGAAGAGCTGGAAGCCTGGCAAACTCCAGTTCACCTTTCATGCCTTCCTTCAAAGATAGCTAGCTCCTCAGGAAGACCTTCCCCATGGTCTCTTCCATCAACAAACAGGCAGGGTTAGTGTTCGCCGCATTGTGCTCCTATGTGCCACCATGTCCTTGCCTGTGTCACGTGCAGGGTACAACCATAGTGAGGCATGCTTACCTGCACCACCAACGAGAACAGGATGCTGCCAGTTCTCTCTCATCTTGTGGACCAACCCAGTTAATCAGTATGGCAACCTGGGCAACTGTACTGAGACGAGTTCTGAGACTGAGCGGCGTTCAGTGAGAGATGGAGCTGAGGTCAGTGAAGAAGGTCTCTGACAGTCCGGGAAGGAGGAGTGACAGGATGTACGCCATGCATTTGTTGTCTCTGATGCAACCCTTATATACAGCAGATAGCATATACCTGATAAGTATTTCCTAAATGAAAAATAGGAAAGAACATACTTCTACACAGCGATACTTTATCAAGAGCTTGACAGGGTGTCCTGCAACAGCTGTAGAAGCTATTTCTATGGTTATTTTTGCTGTAGCTATAGTTGGATAGCAGCTAGTTTCTAACATGTGAGGTCTGAGATCTGGCCCTCTATCCCTTCGGATACACTGGGGACCTGGCTAGACCTTAGGACATATCTTAACAAATCAATAAGTTCTAGGAGAAGAAACCACATCTTCTTAGCCCAGATATACAGTGATCAGGTTTCCAGAATCATCAAATTTTTTCTGCATCTGTTTCTATGATCCTTTATCTGAAAGTATAGTAATGAAATCAGTCATATTTAGTTAAGCACTGAACAAAGGATCATATTTACAATGAAACATAAAAGGCTATGAAATGTAGATTGTTTCGGTAAAATCAGTGTGTGTATATATATGTATATATATATATATATATACACACACACACATATATATACACACACACACACACACACACACACACACACACATATATATATATCAAACACAGGTGTCCGCATATGTGTGTGTACCTAGCACAGTGCTGCACACAGTGGCGCATGGATTAAGATGATCCTGGCGGGAGAGCGGGTTGCCGCCTGAAATGGCAAAATCTCATCTGGCAGTCTGATGAACAAAAGCAGCCAGAGACCAAGGTTGATGAGAATCTGAAACTGGGGCTCACTTTGGGAAGCCAGGCAGGAAGACAACCAGATCCCCAAGCTCTCAACTGCAGCATAAGCAAATGAAGACAGAGCTGCCTGGGAACTGAGATGGGCAGGTCCAGTGACAGAATTGTTCAGTGTGACAGTGTGTAATGTACAAGAGCTCTGACTGTATTTTTCTCATTTATAGCACACCATGTACATATAAAATCAGAGTCATCTGTACATGTTTCGGTAAATCTCTTTTCTCCCACAGGATTGAAGTCGGAAGGCCTTTACAGAGTCTCTGGGTTCACCGAACACATTGAAGACGTCAAAATGGCATTTGACAGAGGTGGGCTTTGTCTTTGTTGAATGCCAAATGACTCATCCTTAGCATCCTTTCTTTCGGAAGCACATTTTATTCATAGTGGGAATGGGTTTCAGAGTTGTTGCTCAAGAAGCCAAGGAATAATGGCTTTTACAGATCACATAGTTCTCTGCCTTTCTGGGGGAAGTGTTTCTTTAAAAGTTGTGGACAAGTGACTGTGTGTTTAAAATAGTTCTTGAATGGACATGATTTGGTTGCCCAACACTTATAGTCAGTCCCCATGGCTCCGGGGTGTCCTTCTACATCCCCAGCTGAGACTCTCAGTGATGCTTCTCTTTCTCCCCAAATTCCAAAGAACAGAGCATAGGGATGGGATATGCCCAACCCTGAAATAGGGGAAGCCGGTGGAAGTTTAGGAGGTAACCCCTTTTGTTGTTTATACTGTGACAGATGTTCTCTCAGCCACATTCTCTCTTAGGTCAGAGAACTTGGGAGCTTGTTAAAAGTATGGACCACCAGGGTCCACCCTGGGGACTCTGAGAAAGCTAGATGAGCCCAAGAATCTATATTTACTAATTTTTACTCAACTTATTTAAATAGAAAAACAACAAAAAACAGTTCATCCGTTTTTTTTCCCCAGCCCTCACCGCTCCTCTCCTGCAACCACCAATCTGTTCTCTGTATCTATGAGCTGGGTTTTGGTTTGGTTTGGTTTAGATTCTGTGTATGAGAGAGAGCACACGTTATTTCTTTCTCTGACTTATTTCACTTAGTGTAATTCCCTCAAGGCCCATCTGTGTTGCCACAAATGGCATGATTTTGTTCCTTTTTATGGCCAAATACTATTCTGTTATGTATATAAGCCACGTCTCCTTTATTTATCCATCAGTGGACACTTAGGTTGCTTCTATGTCTTGGCTTTTGTGAAAATGTTACAGTCTACACAGGGGTGCGCATCTCTTCCTGAATTAGTGTTTTCATACTACGTTTCTCTTCAACAATCCAATTAATTGTGGAGCCAGTCAAAGGCTGGAACCCCCAGCCTCCTAGAGAGAACCTTCTCTCTGTAGAACAGTAGACAAGGTCTCTGATGATCTGGCCGCTGTATCTGTTGAGTCTCATGGCCCATTCCTCCTCCCTGTGTACTTGATGCCCCTGCAGTCCTGAAATGCACCTTACTATTTTGATGAACAAATACCTTGGCTCACGGTGTTCTGTCCATCTAGAATGTGTTCACATCTCTGCCTGGCAAATGCTTTACCTATTAATCAGGAGTCAGCTCAAGTGCATCCTCGTCCATGAATCCTTCCTGTGCTCCTCCACCCCTACGTTTTCACATGCCTCCTAGCCTAGCAAGCTGCCCACTTCCTGGTAACTGTTGAGTTGCATGCCTGACTTCCCCTCTGACTAGAGCTACGGGAAGAGAGTATGTGTCTTTCTGTCTTTGAGTCACCAGGGCTTAACAGTGCCTAGCACATGGTAGATTCTCAATAGATATTTGTCAAATCTGTAAACAATAAGATCAGATGCCATATCTGCTATCACTGTTTTCTGTACATCGGCAGCTTTTTTTTTATACTCAGAACCAAATTTGATGAGACAGTTGTTCTTTCAATTCTCTATGTAAAAGAAAATGCTAATCATCTCAATAGGATTGTAATTTGAAGTCAAAAAAATGTCTTCAGAATGATTGTGAAAGGGGCACCTGGGTGGCTTATTTAGATGAGTGTCTGACTCTTGATTTTGGCTCAGGTCATGATGTCACAATTGTGAGATTAAACCTGTGTTGGCCTCTGTGCTGAGCATAGAGCCTGCTTAAGATTCTCTCTCATTTTCTCTCTCTACCCCTTCCCAGCTCACATGCTCGCTTAAAATAAAAAAAAAAAAAATTCCAAAAAAGGTTAGAATAGAGTATCACCTATACATGACGGAAGGTTAAAGTTTCCCAGATTAAAGTCCTAGGCACAGAAGAGAAAGACCCAAGATAAATGTCATGAACCTGAAAGAGAATTGAAACTGTAGATACTCACCTATTACGTTGTGTCTGTGATCTTCAAATCCAAAAACTACTGGTATAGCTATATAAAAGCATCTTGATTTTTTAAATTATTATTTCAGATTGCTATTCTATGAACTTCTGTCTCTGGAATATTAATTACTATGTTAAATTTCTATTTAGCAAATTACCAGAGGCTGGGTCCAAAGAATGACTTTTAGTCAATTTCACTACCCTTTTGGCTACACTTACTCTCAGACCCAAAACCCCTCTTCCCAAACTTCTTTTTGTTCTTTCCGGCCGTCCGGTGTTGTTAGAAGCGAGAGTAGTCAGCTGGACTTGTACGGGCGCGTTGCATTCAATATTGTGGGCATGCGTTAACTTGGCAAAATAGGTCCTAATTAGGAATTGTATATCGTTGATCATTTTTCAGATGGTGAAAAGGCAGATATATCTGCCAACGTCTATCCAGACATAAACATCATCACTGGAGCCCTTAAACTATACTTCAGAGACTTACCCATTCCTGTTATCACCTATGACACCTACCCCAAATTTATCGAAGCAGCAAGTAAGTATCGAGAGCTAATCTTTTAACTGTACCACATTGTTAAGTATAAGGCTTTTCACGTCAAGACAAAACTCAGAACTGTTGAAGTTACTGCATGAGCACCTGCTTTGCCAAGTGAGGACACAATGGCACAGTTAATAGAAAACCAGGCACAGTTCACCAGCTGAGTGGACCCAGTACCAACCCAGCCGCTCAGCTGAGACACTGGGCGCCAGGCAGTTTTCTCTCCACATCGTCGCCGCTTCAATCCTGGGAACTGTCCTGTTCTATCTTGAAAGCAAGAATGTTTCTGTAGTTAGAAAAAAATAAAAATCAGATGTTCTTCAGTGAGGACTATACAGATTAGCTACTTTCATCCATTAAACAGACCATTGCTAATCGATTAAAGTCATGCTCCAGGTTTTACCCGCCAATATTGTTCAAAATTAATAACACACCAAGAATCTACTGTGTTGAGCGCTATACCAAGACTTCTCAATAATATCCTCTAGTTTAAGCTTCTCATCTGCCTGGTGAGGCAAATCTCATAATCTCATTTCCCAGAGCAGGAAAGCTGGGCTCTGAGAGCTGAGCTCACTGGACCAGGAAGAGAACACCATCATCCTTGGTCTTTCTTCTGCCCACAGTTGCTCATTTAGTGTCTGGCACATGGGCTGACTGCTGTCAGGAGAGAGGACCAAAAAGGGGGCGGGGGATGGGAAGTGGTGCTGCGCTTTGCCCAGGAACGTAGTGAGGAAGGGGAGGTTCAGATGCTAGAATGCATGACATAGAAATCAAGCACACCGTGAGGAATTATTTATAAAAACTATAATATTTAAAGGTAAATATACGAATAAGATGCCTGATGGGAACGAAAGGGGCAGGCTGGGATTAGTGCAAGATGTACTTTCCTGATGAGCTGTGGTCCTATTTCCTGGAAGGAGCATTCTTTCCTGGGTCCTGGTGGTCCTAGGTGGAGAAGGTTCTGGCAGCAGAGTACCTTCTACCCCAGCAGGAACATCAGGGGAATGTTCTTTGGATGGCTGCCAATACCTATTAAGAAGCAGAAGCATGCATGTCTCCTTCCTTTGTTAATACACCTAGTATCTATTTCCTAACCCGGACTGGACAGTGGGGCCAGCCCTGCCAACACCTGGGTGAAAAGTGCCATGAGTGCTGGCTCAATCGGCGGGCTCACTGGCCAGCACCCTGGGGTCGTGGAGCGTATTTGGTTATGGTCGCCTGCCAGGAAAACACCATCAGCCTCAAGAGAACGCTATCTGGTGTGATCCAGTTTAAATTAAAGCTCATGCCAATGAGCTTTTTAGTAAACCCAGCATTCAGAAGATGGGCAAAGCACGGTGTGTGCCACCAGGAGACATCTCCCAGGCTGCACGTTCCAGGGCCAGCCTCCTGACGCCCACCCAGTGGACACCGAATACACGTGTGGTTCCCAACCTCCAGGCATTTCTGGAAAAAGGCAAGACACAACGAATTGATTAGTTTAGGTGAAATGTTACCTGCAATGGCATGAACTTCTTAGACCTCCCCTCCATCTGCAACTAGAACCAGCCCAGTTTGCTACTTCTCTGAAAACGTTAATGTGTCAGCACCGCACTAACACCTTGTTTGTGCTCTTACAGAGATCTCCAATGCAGATGAGAGGCTGGAAGCCGTCCACGAACTGCTGATGCTGCTGCCCCCCGCCCACTATGAGACCCTCCGATACCTGATGATCCACCTCAAGAAGTAAGCCAACGTTGGGGCACCTGGGTGGCTCAGTCGGTTAGGCATCTGACTTCAGCTGAGGTCATGATCTCACAGTTTGTGAGTTCGAGCCCCGTGTTGGGCTCTGTGCTGACAGCTCAGAGTCTGGAGCCTGCTTCTGATTCTGTATCTCCCTCTCTCTCTGCCCCTCTTCCACTCATGCTCTATTTCTGTCTCAATGATAAACATAAAAAAATTTTTTAAGTAAACCAACTGGACATGTCATCCACAAACCCCATCTGCCTGGGACAGTGAATGCCTGAGGAAGGGTTCATAACCTTTCTCCCCAACCCCACTGAGTGGACAGACCCTCCTTCAAAGTGAACATGCTGCCTTCCGCAGGCCAGCCCCACTCGTCACTGCTAGAGCCCTCACTCTGTGCCAGGGGGCGCTCGCTCCACCCACTTTACGTGTGTTATCTCGTGAGGTGGGTGCTGTTAGGGGCCTCAGGCTACAGAGGAGATTGCGGACATTTAAGGAGGTAAGATAACTGATGTGAAGAGGTAAAGTGAAACCAGATTGAAATCCAGGCGGTCTGATCCAGAGCCCACACTCTGCCTTAACTATTTGTCTACACTGCGTCCACATCTGCATGTGCTTCCCACACATGCCCTATCCTCTCTGCCTTCTGTTCTTCTGCACCTTCTCGTTCCAGACTCCTGAGCCTTCCTTGCTTCTGGGCAAGCACATTCCCACCCCGATCCCTTGTTCTTTTTTATGTATTAGTGACTGATCACCGAGTAACAAATTGCCCCAAAAGTTGGAGGCTTAAAAGAATAAAGACTTATTATCTTACAGTCTCTGGGATCAGGCATCCAGGTGGGGGCTTAGTTGGGTGCCTCCGGTTCCAGGTCTAGAATGAGGCTATGGTTGAACCGATGGCCAGGCCACCAGGCTCCCTAGGGAGGAGCATCCACTTCCACGCTCACTCACGAGGTTGTTGGCTGGATTCAGTTCCTCAGAGGCCGTGTGACTGGAGGCCTCACTTTCTTGCTGACTGCTTGCTGGAGGTCACCCTCAGTACCCTGCCACGTGGGTCTCCCCATGGGCAGCTCACAAAATGGCAGCCGGCTTCCCTCAGAGCAGACAAGAGCACTCAGCATGAAAGATACAGTCCTTCTGTAACCTAGTCCCAGAAGTGACATCCAATTGCTTTTGCTGTATTCTGTTTGTCAGAAGCAAGCCACTAGGTCCAGCCCATCTCCCAGGAGAAGGGATTACACAAGAGTATGAATTCCAGAAGGCAGGCATCACTGGGGGGCCATCTCACAGGGTGCGCACCACAGACAGCTAAGCACTGCATTATCTGTGGGGATGTTTGGGTATTTGCAGTCTGGTTCCAGACTCTCTTTCCTCAACTGTGGGTTCCCTTCACTGTGCATCTATAATGAGGTCAGTGAGTTGGTCCTGGATATGTCGGAGGGATCAGGGCGTTTCTGTGTGATGTCCCTCCTGTTTTTGAAACACCAATGTCAGTGGCTCCTTCACAGATAAAATGCACCAAAAACTGTCTACAACTGACTAATTTCCAGATCCATTCAGTAAGTGAAAGGAAGCAAGTTGAGAATACTGTATAAACACTAGGTGTAGACGTTTCTATTTTTCTACCTTATAAAACATATTTAATATTGTTGCTCAGATTCAGGGTGATTAGAGACGTAATAACATTTCGCTCAGAAGGTTTCTGTTTTGATCAATTTATCCAAGTTAAGAGTGTAATTTTTGGATAAGTAATAGACTATGAAGGCCAGCCTGGTTTTTAATTAGCTATAAATTATTTCTTTAGAAAGAAATAGGTTCTAATTTTTACAGTTTGGAAGGCAAAGTGTCATTATCAGGAAAAATGCTGCTATGTCCCAGTTGAATCTTTAATGCCAGTAATTTAGTGTTTTTATCATGAAGGGTTTGCTAACCATCTTGTTTGGCCAGGCGTGGTGCCTGACTTAATGGGGAGATGTGAGCAATCTGATAGTGAGGAATGTTCCTCTTTCCCACCTCCTCAGCTTTGTAACATGAAAATAATGCTAAGTGGCCAATCTTAATTAGCTCCAAGAGAATAAAAATAAAGGCATGGGCTTCCACGCAGAACCTAAACATGGTTTAATCATATTTTGCCTTCTTTCGAGCAGCTATTCTCTTTTAGGTCCATTATGAACATCCAAAAAGCTCCATTCCTTAAAGGAAGAATCTAGCAGCCTGTAATTGTATTCTACTAGGAAGACAGTGAGCCAACTCTGGAGTTTGAATTTTATTCTTAAAGGCTTTGCTGTTCTCAGCTGGATGTTGAAATGATGATTTTTGATTCCAACAATAATTACTGCTCCAGACCTCATCCTGTGGGAACCAGAAATAATGTCCAAGTGCTTTCCTGTCTGGCCACCTTCCAGCCCTTCCTCTGTCCCGTGATAATGGCCTGGCTGTTCCTACACTCGTGGCAGGTCCCATCCCACAGTAACCTTGCTCCTCTGACCCCAGCCCTGCCAGCAGACCAGGAATCTGCCATCAGCTTCGCTGATTATGAACATACAGACCGGAGGAAGCAGCTATACGGGGAAAAAACTTCCATACGAGCCTGGACTAAACTCTGCATGCACTATGGACCAGTTAGAAACCTGCTGCCCCTTCCAACCAATATCCTCTAATCACATTTCCACATTTATTTAGGACGAAGGACTGATTTACTAATTTTAAAGATATGTCTGTACCAGATTCACTAATTCACTTCCCCCGGCTGCAGGCAGTGTCCACGATCTAAAAAGAAAAACAAAATCAGAAAATTACCTTCCTAAAAATACTTTTCTATAATTCTGATTCTCGGGGTTTTTGGTTTTTTTTCTTTTATGATTTCCCAAACCGGAGAAATTCTCAGGAGCATACGTGCACCATCAGCGTACACATCCGTCTGCAAGCCTGTGTAACGTCTCTGTTTGTGTGCTTGTTTCGCAGGGTGACTTTGAATGAAAAGGACAATTTCATGAATGCTGAAAATCTGGGGATCGTGTTCGGGCCCACCCTGATGAGGTCCCCTGAGGACAGCACCCTCACCACCCTGCAAGACATGCGGTACCAAAAGCTGATCGTGCAGATTCTAATAGAAAATGAAGATGTTTTGTTTTAATACACCAGGGAAATGAGCTGAATGGCCCCAGCCCCATCTGAATTGATAAGGCTAAAGGAATAAAAGCATTTCTTATGCTTGGTTTGTTTTCCAAACAAGTGGCAGAATTTCCTGGGCCACAGCAGACTGTCAGGTCGGCTCCTGTGTCTCATAGACACTCCCCTCGTCCACGTGTGAAGAGCAGGGGTGACAGTGACCACGGACCTTGTCGTGGGTCTTCACTGTGCCTCCTACATATGTCTGTTTTGCTGGAAGAGTGATTAATCTTTAACTTATTAAAAAAAGGCAACGTAGACCTTTAAGCTTCAGTCTTATCAGTAATAAAAGGGAATTTTAATTCATAGAGGTACTTGATACAGTTATACATTTTCCACTTACAAAAAGAAGACAATTCTATGTTAAATGTTAAATGAGACATATTGTAATATGTATTTTTATTTTAGCTGCAAGAATGTTACTTTATTTCAGCAAATAGAACTCAATGCAGTGCATTGATTATGACCTGTGTACCTTGTCCCGCTTCTTGCTGTGATCCCTGAAAACGTTTACCACGAATGCAGTATTATCTTGACATACCTCTGTCCTTATCAGTGCTTTGCAGTGAAAGTTCACCAGCCACCCGTGTCCCTGCTTTTGATAGTTTTTGCTGTAAAGCACACTGGCAGTTTGCTGGCTTAGGTTTACAGCAATTGTAGGATGGTCTGAAACATCCACGCATTTTCTTTCCATAACAACGTTGAGAAATCCCCAGGTATGTTTTGGCATTGGGTGTTGTGTCTCCGTATCATGTGTGAATGTCCCATAACATGCAGAATGTGGTCGTTTTACATAAAATGATTTGGGAACACGGGTTGAATCTGGGCCATGTAAAAAGTAAGCACTTTCCCTGTTTTCCTTCCTTCATTCAGAAATGTCTGTCACATTTCTGTTCTTATGAAGAGTGAGTCTGCAGAATAATTGATTTTTCTTTCCTTTTTGTTTTATAAACAAGACTATTTTTAAAAGTAAGAATGAATAAGTTGGCTTTTTACAAATATTTGTTCCTCCTGGATAAAGTAGCTCTGGATGGATAATTTAATATGACTTTATTACTATAGTTCCATCTTATCGGTTATATCTATCTTAGCATGAGCTTTTCACGGCAAGATTTCTATATTTTGTAACATAGGTAAAATATTTAAGGCATCAAAACCTGTAAATCTAATGTTTTTCTGCAATCCAACGACAGTGTCTTTTCCTCGATTGTCTTGAGCTGATCCATGTACTTACTCAGTGGTGTGGTTGTGGAGCCACGATGAGAATTACTGTGTGAGAAGTGAGCCGGAAGGAGGAGGGCAGTGCAATTGGTGTCCCGGATGGTCCCAGGGGCTGCGCGGATTGGCTCCGTTGGCACACGGGGGGAGGGGGGTCAAAATGGTTCCGCTGGGTCCCCGCTTGATGGTTCCTCCCAACTGTACAGATTTGTTTGTTGTAGCTTCTGTACTTCTTGATACTGTCAAAAAATTATCTGAAAATGGTTTTATTTTGTGAAGTGAATAATACTTTGTAATTTATGATAGTGTAAATGGAAGGAAAAGCATTAAATGTATTAAATTCTTCTGTCTATCATTTTGGAGTGTGCAAAGAAAACGTGTTGGGGAGCAAGAGGAGAACATGTAAAACACGATTCCCAGATGGGTTCTGGCTACTGAGTTTCTCTCATCACCAAAACATGAGGAGGAAACAGAAACATCCCACAGGGTCCCCGACCCTGCTGCCCACCCCTCCTCCAGTGTCCACCCTGGAGGGCCAGCTTGGGATGAGGAGACTAATTCTCCGCCTTCACTGTCCCTAAGATCTGCTGCATTTATGTTTTTCATTAAGAGATGTAGTGTTTAGAGCAAATCGCCCTGCGTCATCTGCAGGAGAACAAAACAAGAGTTTTTGAGCCAGGAAGACTCGAGTTTGAATCCCAGATCTGTTATCAGCTGCATATGACCTTGGGAGTGAGTTTGCTCATCTGAAAAACTGGGAAAAAAATGTTCTGGTTGTGACATCTTAGATGAAATGATAATCTAAGGTCATTAGTAACAGTTATTTCTTAGTATTATCATGATTAAGAGTGATGACTCCACAGGGGAAAAGAGAGGGTGGAAAGGCAGAAGCATGAGAAGGAAAGAGTATGTTCCAGGTTAAACCCAAGTTCAAGTAGTAATAAGGGATATTATGATAGGGCTCTATAGTATGTAATGAGGGTCACCTGACTCCTTTTCTTGAATGTGATTACAACACCTGATCCCTTCTCCCTTGCTGTAGTCTGAAGCCTGCTGGCTCACATTGATCTCCCCCACCATCTGGCAGCCTGACATGGCTCCTCTTACCTGGCTTGAAATTCCTGCCATTGGAATAACTCTGGTAGTTAGGACCTGAAAGGAGGCAGCACTGTTTCCAGAAACCCACTATTGTCCACAAGCAGGTTGTGGGAGGCACGACAGGGGAAGAGCGGGTGGGAGAAGACAGTTCTGAGGAGGGAAGGAGACCCCTTTTCTCTCATTAACATATATGGGCGCCCGGTCTCCAGAGCTGGGGGGAGGTGCTGGTACTGAATTTCAAGGATAGCAGGCTCCAAGGGCAGAGAGAGGGAGGCAAAGAGAGCATGGGACAGTCACCTACCACGCAGTTCAAGTATTGCCCGGGCTGTCCTGTTTCCTACTAAAAACCCAACTCAGCCTACAAATTCTCAAGGTCTATCAAGCCCCAAATTTATAGGGAATATTTTAGTTTTAAAAATGTTCATTAATTTTCAACAGATATTTATCAAGCATTCATTAATGGGCCAGAGACTATGAATACTTGGAGGCAAGAAGAGGCTTATCTCACTAGAGGAATTTAATAAGTTTAGTCTGGCTAGAGGGAGAAAGCTGGTCATGTTGAGGATTTGCTGCTTTAACACCAGGGAAATGGGTGCCACTCTTTTTTTTATTAAATTTAATTTTGGGATAGTTTTCTATTTACAGAAAAGTCACAAAGATACTGCAGAGAGCGCCTGTGGACTCCTCACCCACTTTCCCCTAGTGTTAACATCTACTACCACGGTACATTAATCAAAACTAAGAAACCAACAGTGGCACATTACTATTACCTAAACTCCAAACTTCATTCAGATTTCATGGGTTTTCTACCAATACGCTTTTCCCGTCCTGGGAGACAGTCCCGAGCACCACACTGCACTAGCATTACTGGGCTGGAAGGGACAGATGACACAAGAGTTTACAATTTTAAAAGATCGCTTACTTGCCTCTGGATTTGTCGGAGAGCATGTGGGCAGACTGGGGTCATGAAGGTGGATGCAGTTAGGTGTTCTCCTGGTCATACAGGACTCCAGTGATACAGCATGCATTAGGGGGCAGCAAGGCAGAGACAGCCAGAATAGTCCTATTGAGGAAGTAGAGTTGAAAAAGTTTGGTTATAGACTGGATTAAAGAATGGAGGATGTTCCCAGGTGCCTTAATAGGACAACTGGGTAGTACTGACAGAAAAGAACACAGAAAAGGGGAGCTGGAGGTCTACAGGAGGGGTGGGAAAATATAGGGAAGATGGTGAGGTTCATTTTGGATATGGTGAAATAGAGATCGCTGTGACATTTCCAAGCAAAGATGTTTCATGAGCAATTACGTTGACAGACCCCAGCTAGAAATACGGATCTGCGAAGGTAACAACTGAAACCACGGGATTGAATGAAAGTACTCAAGGACACAGATCAGAAAAACAGGTGACAGTCCTGACTCCAAGTTCTGTGGAGCACCAAACTTCAGGAGAGAAATGAGCAAATGAAGTCTTTTTTAATGTAGTAAAATAAAGAGGGTCTCATGAGTGCAGCTCAGAAAGACTCCTTCCTTTGTCTTCAGGTTTGTCTCACAATGTCCTAATCCATTTCTTTGCCCCACTTAGAGTTATTTTGCTACACACCAAGGTACCACATTCAAGCCTGTCTGTTGGAGGAGTTTGCATAGTTATTCTGTAAATGCAAATGAGCTAGGGTTGGGGTCCTTTTTCTTTTCTAAGTGGAGTTGGAAAGAGGTTATCCTACTCACTGACCTCCTTCACTGCCTTCCTGGAGTGTCGACAAAGGGCTCATTCTGCAGTTATCAGAAAGTACCTCAACTGTGTATACATCTATCTCCCACTGAAATACAAACTCCCTGAGTTCAGGAACCGAAGATCCCACTTGCAGGTCAGGCACCCTCCTGCACAGTCTGCACGTCTCCTTTCAATAGTCACCTCCCTGCTGAGCCCTTCCCTGGCTTCCCTGGACAAAGAATAGAGCAGGTACCAGCCATAAATATGTGGAAGCACAAGTTTAGAGAACTACAGAGTTGAATTTAGCCAGAACATAAAGTGTGAGGAAAGAGGGGGGGAAGTGAGATTAAACAAGTAGAACTGTGCCAGGGAACAAGGAACCTTGCAAGCCAAGCACAAGCCAAACTCAGAGAAGTCTGTCTAGGGACACGAGAAGGATAGACCAGAAGACGTAAGACTAGGGATATGGAAGCTTATCAGGAGGCAGAGGCAATGCCTGCATGAACTTGGCTCACCAGAGCCTGGGGGAGGCATGGGGGATGGAGAAGAGTCATGGACAGGAGAGAGATTTAAGAGGTTGTTAGGACCCACTGATTTGATGCCAGAATTGAAAGGAAGGGAAGTGTCACACATGATACCCTCCATGTCTGGTTTTTGCAACTAAGTGAATATTTAGGAAGATCAGAGAATATGAGAAGGGGAGCAGTTTGGGTTCCGTTTGCAGGATGCATTATGATGCTAATGGTTCACCCACATAGAAATGTCCAGTAGGCAGCTGGACAGGTGGTTTGGAGCTCAAGAAAGGGGGATGAGCTGGTAGACATGACCTGGTCAGATTGTATGGACAGTTGAAGTAACGAGAACCCATAGTAGGTCCTGAGTAAGAACAGAATCCAAGGGGCAGGCAGAACTAGAGAACATTGCAAGGAAGGTCAGGAATGACCAGGAGAGGAAGGTGAGGGTAGGGAGTGTAAGATGAAAGAGAGGAGACAGAACTTCAGCGACGGAGGGGCCACCAGGGTCAAATGCTGTTCCAAGATGATAAGGTAATGAATCCCCTTTGGATATGGCAACTAAGGAGTCCCCCAGAACTTAACAGAAGACTTTTCAATGGGACAATGCAGTAAAAGGCACCTTGCTGAACCTTAAGGAGTGAATGGGTGGTGAAGAATGATGATAACACCTACAGTCAGAAACACGGACAAAGCTCTCTTTCTATAGGCTTGTGCACTTCACATGTATGATAATCATCTATGAGGGCACATTTTTCATTGTCACCAAAAAAATTACTACTTTAACGTACTTTCCTGAAAAAATACATACTTCAAAATCTTCATAAAGCATTAAGCAAGTATTACTGGAACAGATTTTTGGTCACTCCAGTTACCAGGCATAAAACTTTTTTTCCTACATCCTAATCTGCAAAATGGGTATAATCCTGGTTTTGTTCTAGTTCCCTAATCTGAAAATGGGCATAATAACAGAATATCTGCTCTTCTCCCCCTATCAGAGTGGTTCTAAGGAGCCACTGAGATCCTGAATGTGTAAACAGAAGTCTCACTATAAACTGTATAGCAATGTACAAATGTTGATTACCATACACAGGACCATCCTTCCAAAACCAGCCTCCTGCTAGGTGGGGAAAGCTCAAGTTAGTTCATTAACTGGCGTGGCTAAAGCATGTGGAGGCATGGGAGGGAATGAAACATTCTTGTCTGGGGTAACATGGGGCTGCAAGACCAGGACGTGTAGTCCAAATAGCCCATCAAGGGAAGACGTTAAGACCCCAAAGTCCATGCAGAGAAGACCTATGGCAAGACAAAAATTGACCTCATGAAGCCAAGGGTTCAGGGCCAAGGACCAAGTCAAAAAAAAAAAGGATGTGTGCACATGCCTCTGTGGGGGGCGTTGGAGGGGCAGGGAGCAGGGTTCCTTTCCAAGGGGTCACTGCCAAAACCCATGAGGTTTTTATGGGGCAACAGGTTCGTGACTCTGGGATAGGTCAAATGGATTGCCCCCACCCAGGAATAGTGCCAGTGTGACAAGATCAATATAGTACCAATAGCCTATATGGACTGCTGCTTGAGCATGGATTACTGACTTCTGGTGATGAGATAATCACTAACCTATAAGAAGTACCGAATTCAACAGAGGGGTATCTGCCGCACATAACATAAAACACTGATGCAAAGGGCATGAACAAGAAGGACAATAATTATCTCAAAAAAATCCAAATGTAGAGCATCTCCAAGGATAGTGCTATCTTTCTACACCAACATGCTTAGTATATTGACATTTCCCACAGGCTTTGATAAACACGGTTATAAGAAGGCCACTGCAAGGACAAGCAGGACAGTCATCCTGTGTGTACCATTTAATAGCCAGAAAAAATCTTTCCCTCAACAAGCATCCCTTCACAACTCACTGAGCTGCATGATATCACACGCTTATGGCTAAACCAGTCACTAGGAAGGGGAAAGAGATCACCATGATTAGTGTAGTCCTGTGGCCAGCAACATTATGACCTGGGACTTGTTAAAAATGCAACCTTTTGGACGCCTGGGTGGCTCAGTTGGTTAAGTGTCCAACTTCGGCTCAGGTCATAATCTGTTTGTGGGTTCGAGCCCCATGTCAGGCTCTGTGCTGACAGCTCAGAGCCGGGAGCCTGCTTTGGATTCTGTGTCTCCCCCCGTCCTCTGCCCCTCCCCTACTCATGCTCTGTTTCTGTCTCAATAATAAACAACCATAAAAAAAACCTTTTTATTAAATGCAACTTCTCAGGCCTGACTCATTGAATCTGGGGCTGGAGCCTGGTAATCTGTTTTTAACAGGCCTCCCAGGTGACTCTAGTACAGGATAAATTTGAGAAGTCATGATTTAAAACAATCAGGGTATCACCTGACCTGGAGGTAAATCCCTTCCCCTATCCAAGGTCTTTGGATACCTCAAGAAACTCAAGACATGTTAACAAAAAGAGGTCAACAGCTATGTGGCATTGGCAAGCTTGTTTGAACTCTTACAGGCTCCAGAGGACTTTCCACACCCATAGACAAAGGTCCCTATGAGCCTCACCCCCATACCCATTGAACCAACTCTTTCTCTAATAAAATATTATCTCACCTGAAAGCTTCCTGAGAGCAGGAATCTGGTCTACTTTATTCCACTCTATTCCAGCCTCCAGCTGGCACTGTGCCTTACATACAACAGGCACTCCAACCTTTTTGAAATGAGCAGCAGAATCCTTCTACAAATGCTCAAATGTTCTGTACTATTTTGGTGCAATGGGAGAGGGGGTGATGCCAGAAGCAGGAGAATCTGCAAGTGCATTTTGATGGACTCTTGTCCACCATTTGGAGCTCTGCCTAATATCTGAAACTCAGTTACTGAGGCTTTCCAGTTATCCTTAACTCGCCTAATTTTTACCAGATTCTTTCTTTCCTCTGGTAGGAATGATTAAGCGTCAAAATAAGTCAGTTTGGAGAATCTGAAGATCTAAGTCTCTAGTTCAGTTGTGGGTTACACAGCAAGTGATAGCTCTGCTGGGTTAGGATCGAGTGCAGTGTAGACTAAAAGGAGGTCTGGTGCTGGGTCACCATGATTCTCATGGTTACATACAAGCTCTACCACTTTCTGATAGTATAACTTAGGGAAAGTTACTTTACTTATTAAGCCTGTTGTCATTATAATAAACTAATATCAGTACCTATTCCATGAAGTTTATGAGGCTTAAAATAATCTACATACAGCATTCAATCTAGTAATTGGGGCTTAGAGTAAGTATACAAATGTTTGTCTAAAAAGGAGCTTAGGGAAACTCTTATAAGAATGCTTAGACCATCAGTATTTTTTCATCTATGCTATCAGGCGTCATCACTTATTGCTGCCTAGCAGATTAGAGTTAAGGAATTTTACCCATTTACTGCCCGATGAATTTTTAAAGCCGAGCCACACCCAGCCCGTGGAGGGATATGGTGGAAAGGCAGCCTGGAAGCTCTATATAAGAGCACTGGATTTAGAGCCACAAGACTTGGCTCCGTCACAGATCAAGGCTTTGCACATTTCTGAGCCTCAGGTTTCTCCCCTTTGAAACGTGCAAATTAATGCCTGCTTGCTTGACCCACCAACCCCTCAAGGCTATTGCTGAGGCCAGACGGTGTGGGAGCAGGTGTGGGGGTGCCATCCCACACCTTCAAGCCACGGTCAGCTTCAGCTGCTGCCGCCCCCAGTGCTCCCCCTGCAGCCCCACTGACCTCCTGCGCTTCAGGTCTCTGCTTACATGGCTTCTCAGTTGCTGGCACAGCAGACCACCCCCTTCTTCTCAAACCCCTCTCTTTGTCAGCTGCTGCAAACCCATGCTCACCCCCATCCTCTCTGCTTGATGTCTCTGCCCATTCTCCTTCCAGAACTGTCCAAATCCCTTGGCATGCCCGCTAATGCTGTTTCCTGCCCTACTTTATCCACAAGCGATCCCATCCACTCTGGCTCTGAATGCTATCTGTCAACAAATAAAATAATCCCTAAGACTCAATAAGCTGCCCAGTGCCCTGTAATAGATCCCTTCTGCTAAAACCAGCTAGCATATGACCTATTGCCCACAGCCAAGAGCCCTGATGAACACTTCCTTGACTCCACCACTCAGCTCTTTAAAATCTTCACATCTACCATATTTGCATTGCAAATTTAAAAATTTCAGGATATATATATATAGTCATTCAACAATCTCAACATTACTCAGTGCTCATCACGAAAACGGTACTCTTAATCCCCCTCACCTATTTTACCCCCCCACCCCCGCTTTTAACCTCTTCTCTGGGAACAGTTAGTTCTCTGTATTTAAGAGCCTGGTTTTTTGTTTGTCTCTTTTCCTCTTTGCTTGTTTGTTTTGTTTCGTATTCCACATATGAGTGAAACCATATGGTTCTTGCCTTTTTCTGACTGGCTTATTTCACTTAACATTATAGCCTCTAGATCTATCCATGTTGTTGCAAATGGCAAGATTTCATCCTTTTTTATGCCTGCATTGTGTATATGTATCACATCTTCTTTATCCATTCATCTATTGATGGGCACTTAGGTTATTTCCATCATTTGGCTATTATAAATAATGCTGCAATAAACATAGGGGGTGCATGTATCTTTCCGAATTAGTGTTTTTATATTCTTCAGATACTCAGTAACAGTATAAAATACAAATATAAATTTATAATATATAAAATAATATAAAATAGAAGTATAAAAATCATTCTATTTTTAACTTTTTGAGGACCCTTCATAGTGTTTTCCACAGAAGCTATCTATACGCTTTTAGGAAGACTTTTGTTAGGTCACATGTAGTGTGCTATTTAATATGGTGCTTTAAAGAACTGTATATTAGCTCACTCTTTCGTTTTTCAGAATTTTACATCAAGCTTTGAAATTGTCTATAATCGTCTTTGCCTAAACAGTCCTGATTCAGTTGGTCTCATAAGTAGAGTGACACTGCATTCTGTATTTTTCTTTTCTCTGAAAGCATCTGAATAGGATTGCTGAGGTAGTTAGTGTTAGTTTCAGTTACAAGTATTGGAGAACCCAAATAGATAATAGATTTAACACGATAGAAGCATAGTCCTCTCTCATTTAAAATTCCAGGTGCGGGGCACCTGGGTGGCTCAGTCGGTTGGGCGTCTGGCTTCAGCTCAGGTCATGATCCCACAGATCTTGGGTTCAAGCCCTGCGTCAGGCTCTGTGCTGACAGCTAGCTCAGAGCCTGGAGCCTGTCTTCAGATTCTGTGGCCCCTGCCTCCCGCCGACCCTCCCCTGCTCACGCTCTCTCCCTCTCAAATTAAAAAACATTAAATAAAATAAAATTCCAGGGGGAAGCTATGGGTCTAATATGGAAGTTCCATGCTCACAGGGGTCTGAGGTTCCTTCTAGCTGTTCCAGAGGAGATCTCCCAGTGCCTCCCTCACACGGCATGCCCTCCTCCTCCTCCTCCAGGCTTCATTTAACTCTGCACAGCCCTGGCTTGTAAAGGACACCCCTCCCCCAACATCTGTCTCTGCTTGGATCACCCAACCTGGCTTGCGTCCCTTGCACGTCTAAGCCTTCCTGGGGTCCCACTTGGCCACAGTAATGCATGTACCTCTTCCACATCATTGGTTGAGAACAGCTCAGTCGGTCCCCCACCACAGCCCCCTCCTCTTGGCCTTTAGCACGAGTCAGGTAATTTTAAGTCTCCAAACTCTAGGGGACACACACCACGCTCTCAGAGGGGTTCTGTGGACCAACCCTTCCCCCCACCAAAGCTTAGGCTTTCCTTCATCAAAGAACATTCCCACAGTAATCAAATATTCTCTAAAACGAAATCCTATGAAGCTTCTTGCTCAATCCTCTATATCCGCCTGTATATAACCCCCAAGGTGCGTGGCAAACTAAGGGTCACAAAAAAGTGTCATACGCTTAGTGTTCTCTGCACCTTTGGGCTATCATCTATTGCGCTCAGTCTTTGGGGCCTTGTTTGAAACTTGGTGATGAAGTCTCATTTAAAATCCTGTAACTACATTGTTTAAAGATATATTATTCTAGCAATCAGAAAAAAAAGTAGGTTTTGCAGATAAATATTTAGGCAGTTAGACAAGCTATAGGAAATGAATAGAAATGCAGATTCACCTGATAGATTATATCTATTGGCAAAGGCTGATTACTCAATTTGCTCCAGAAAACAAAACTCAAAAATAATACAGTGCCTATCAACAGTGGATTCTTAAATTACTCATGGTATTGCTCCATAATGGATACCACTCAAACATTAAAAGATGTTTCTATATTTATTAACTTGGAAATGGTTCACAGTAGGCTGACCTGGAAATCATTCTCAATATTGAGTAGTAAGAGAAAATACAGATTATGACCCTATAACTACTTTTTAAAACTCTACCCAGTGCTTCTGGCTCATGCAGCATGAAGAAGCGAACACGGTCATCCTTGACTCCTCCATTTTTCTTACCCACTACCAGAATACTAGGGAAGCCTATTGGTTTTACACACCCACAGCCCCCTCCTAACTCAGC
Source organism: Suricata suricatta (assembly GCF_006229205.1). NCBI lineage: Eukaryota > Metazoa > Chordata > Mammalia > Carnivora > Herpestidae > Suricata > Suricata suricatta. Next base: position 45,848,946 of record NC_043701.1, on the reverse strand, counting down.
TTTCTCAGCTTTCTCTGCCCTTGCTTGCCCCCCACCTCCAGCTCCCAGGTTTATCCCAACACAACAGAGAGATCCTGTGAAAATACAAATGAGATTTGGTCCCCACATTGCCTAGAACCTTCCCCTGTTTCCCCATATCACTCAACAAAATCCAGTGTTCACAATGGCACACAAGGCTTACATATATGACTTACATGAATTCCTGTTAGTGCTTCAATCACCACTCCTGCTACTAATGCCTACGCTCAACTCCATTTCAGACTCGAACATGCTAGGCACACTCCTGCCTTGGAGGGTCTTAGCAGTGGCTCTTCTTTCTGCCCCATTTATCCACCTGGTCTTCCCTTTCCACCTTCAGGTCTGTTGAATGAAGGGGTTGGGCACACGCCACTGTGCATCACTTGGAATGGCCTGGAACTCATTGAGAAAGATTAGCAGGAACAGAGTTCCCTTCTTAAGTATTCAGTAAAGAGACATCTTGAGCAGAGGTCTAGATGAACAACTCCAAAGAGGCTGAGCTGCAAGACACCCTTGAATAGGGAAAAAATGAGAGCGCCCTCACATGAGAGAAACGGAAATATTAGATTCAAGTCCCAGCTTGCCCAAATCTTGGACTTCTTGGAGGCTCCTGGTCCCATGAGAAACTGAGTCATGACTAAGTCCCACTGTGGGAGAGAGAAGGAGCCCAGGAGTCATCACCTGACAGTCCCGCTTTTCACTCCACTAGGTGCTGAGTGTTTTAAACTTTTTATTTTGAAATAATTTAACCTTAAGAAGAAAGTAAAGAGTCCAAAGTACCATTCGCTCTGCTTCCCCAATGGTGACATCTTATAGAACTGTAGTACACTACCCAAACCAGGAAACTGGCCAGTTAACAAGACTACAGACCCTATTCAGTTTCCACAAGTGTCTAAGCCTACATTCATAGTCACGTGTGCACATATATGAATGTAGTTGTATGCAGTTTTGTCCCATGTACAGATTTGGGTAACCACCTCCAAAATCAAGATACAATCTATTACCACAAACTTCTCCCCACTGTCTCTGTACCCATGCCCGCCCCTGTCCCACTCCCCATCCATGTCCCCTACAAATAGCTGTTCTCCAGATCTATAATTTTTGAGAATGTTATATATTTATATAACATTGGATTCAAATGATATGTAACTTTTTTGGTACTAGCTGTTTTCACTCAGCACAATTTTCTGGAGATTCATCTAAGCGGTTGCGCATATCAAGAGTTGGTTCCTGGGCACCTCGGTGGTTCAGTCGGTTAAAAATTGGACTTTAGCCTGGGTCATCATCTCACGATTCGTGAGTTCGAGCCCCATGTCGAGCTCTGCACTCTCTATGCAGAGCCTGCTTGGGATCCTCTGTCCCCCTCTCTCTCTGCCCCTCCCCTGCTCACTCTCTCTCTCTCTCTCTCTCTCTCTCTAAAATAAAACATTAAAAATAAAACAGTTGGTTCCATTTTGAGGTTCCTCGAAAAATTAAAAACAGAACCACCCTATGACCCAATAATTGCACTACTAGGTATTTATCCAAAGGATACAGGTGTGCTGTTTCAAAGGGGTGCATGCACCCCAATATTTATAGCCGCAGCATCAGCAATAGCCAAAGTATGGAAAGAGACCAAATGTCCATCGACAGATGGATGGATAAAGAAGATGCGGTATATATATATATATACACACACACACATACATACATATACATACACACACACACACACACACACACAATGGAGTATTAGCAATCAAAAAGAATGAAATCTTGCCATTTGCAACAACGTGGACAGAACCAGAGGGTATTATGCTAAGAGAAATTAGAGAAAGACAAATATATGACCTCCCTCATATGAGGAATTTAAGATACAAAACAGATGAACTGAAGGGAAGCAAAAATAATATAAAAACAGGGAGGGGGACGATATATAAGAGACTCATTTTTTTCTTTTTCTAAATATAATTTATTGTCAAGTTAGCTAACATACAGTATACACAGTGTGCTCTTGGTTTCAGGAGTAGAGTCTCATGAAAGACTTAAATACAGAGAACAAACTGAGGGCTGCTGGAGGGGTTGTGACGGGGGGGGGGGAGGGATGGGCTAAATGGGCAGGGGCATTAAGGAGGACACTTGCTGGAATGAGCACTGGGTGTTATATGTAGGGGATGAATCACTGGATTCTACTCCTGAGATCGTTATCACACTATATGCTGAGTGTAAATTTAAAAAAAATTAAAATTTAAAAAAAGAGTTGGTTCCATTTTTATTGCTGAGACGTAGTCCATGGCATGGCATTCCCATGGTTTTATCATACACCCAAACGAAGGCCATCTGGACTGGTTCCAGTTTGGGGCTACTGCGAACAAAGCCTACGAACACTCACGTACGTACATACAGGTCTGTGTGGAAATGCGGTTGTCACTTCTCGAGATAAATGCCCAGGAGTGTGACTGCGGGCTCGGGTTTGCACTTCCAGCTTTTTAAGGAACCACCGCACCGTTTTCCGGAGAAGCTGCACCTTTTTACATTCTATTACCCCCAGACGTTTTCTTGTGGCCTTTGTAAGTCTCTCTCCCATCTCCCTCCCTATCCACCTCTACCTCTGTCCCCGTGTATTCAGTTGCATCTCCTAGAGTTTTCAATAAATGAAATCATATATGGTATGTACACTTTTTTAGTCTGGCTTCTTTCCCTCAGCATCGTTATTCTCAGATTCATCCAAGTTGCGACATGTGTCAAGAGTTCAATTCATTCTATTGTTAAGCGGGAGTCTCTAGTATGGATATGCCACCGGTTGTTTATACATTTACCTATTGATGGACATTTGGGTTGTGTCCTTTGTGGGGGTTCGGGGGGCTATTACCAATAAAGTTGCTATAAACATGCAAAAAAAAAAAAAAAGTGATTCTATTTCTCCATATTCTGACCAGCATTTGGTGTTGCCATTATTTTCCATTTCAACTATTATGATAAGTGCCTATTGGTATCTCATTATGGTTCTAATTTGCATTTCGCTCTTGAGCAAAATGGTTAATCATTGGTTAATGATGCTGAACATCTTTTCATGTTCTATCTGCAGTTTAGTGAAACATCCATTCATGTCTCTTGCCCATTTTATAACTGGATTTTCCTTGCCTACTGTTGAATTTTGAGAGTCTTTTATATATTTTAGGTGCAAGGCCTCTGTCAGATATGTGGTTTGCAAATATTTTCCCCTGGTCTGTAGTTTGTCTTCAGCTCCTCTTAACAGGGTCTTTTCCAGAACAAAGATTTTTGTGAATTTTTTTTTTTTTTTTAGTTCTGATGAAGTCCAATTTAGTCACTTTTTATGGCTCATGCTTTAAGCCATGTATGAGAATCTTTCACCTATCCCTACATCACAAAGAGGTTCTATCTTTTATTCTAACAGTCCTACAGTTTTACATTTCAAATCCATGATTCATTTTGAATTAATTGTAGTGCAATAGTTAAGGAAAAGTTTACTTCGTTCCTTCGCACAAAGGAACTCTCCAGAATAAGGGTAAAAGGAGGTCCCAGGCAGATGGCTGTGTGCAAGTCATGAAGGATAAAGAGTCCAGACTGAACTGTGTGATGAAAAAGACAGCCACGCTGAGGACTGCCACCACCCTGCCCTCTGCTGCAGCACCATGTGACCGTCACCAAAACCAGCAAGTCCAACAGGAAAGGAGGTGGCTCAAAATCTAGGAAATGGGGAATCCAACTCAAGGCATTCCCAGGAAGCAGCTGTGCAGCAGGCCAGAGAGAGAGGTCAGTCCTTATAGAAAAAAAAGGAAGTGTCTGGCAGTAATATTCTGGGGAAAACGAAAATGGAGCACATATATACTGGTTTGACTGAACTTGTAGAAAAGTGTACCAAGAAGCCACTGGAAGAGGTAAGAAAGAATCAGAAAGAGGACCGACAAAGAAGGGAAGAGGCCCATTATCAACTTCAGGAAAAGAAAGAAGTAAGAAAGCAAATACAGTGATCTGTACACTATCAGGCTTAGTCTGAACAATATTGATACAGGCACAATAATATAAACATGGAGCAGTCGACTGAACAAAGGCTGTAATAGGACTCTGGTGGGAAAACTGGAGAGAGAAGCAGACGGCAAGGTATAAGAGAACCAAATCCTCAAATACCAGAGCCGAAAATTAAGAGAGAATGTCTACTATTGATAAATCAAAAGAAAGCACAATATGTATTTCTTACCTACATGTGCATATATTGTTTTCATAAAATAAAAACTAATTTTTGAAAACCAGAAGTAGTGCCATGTTGTCTAACACAGTAGAGACGGGATGCTCTCGTGCTTTCCCTCCTTCGGGCACGATTCGCTGATGCAGGTTATGTGTATTAGGATTCCAGGAACTAATGGGGCAGCACATGTGAAACCGATTCCTTGGCTTGTGCCCTAGCCGCAGTCTGCTAGTGACCTTACTTCTAAGCATTTTGTCTTATGATTTGTTAAGCCTTTTCTGGTAACATTGCTTCCAAGCTTAACTGAGCACACTTCCTCCTTTAACTGCAGGTAATGCAATTTCAGTGCAGGCTGGATAAAAAGCATTCTTGAATCGCATGCAAAAAACTTCTTCTTGATTTGATTTCATCATTAAGCGTGTTCCTGAAGAAAAGTGACATTCATAGCAAATTGTTGTGTATTAAATACTCTCCAGTAAATTTTAACTTTCTGTTCTTGCGGGGAAAACACTGACCCCAAGCAACAATGACAGTGCTCTCTTAAGACTGTCATTATTTTCAGAAAGCCCTTGGAAGTGATTGGCTTGTCCAGTTTGTTCGCATAATTTTCCCACACAGCCAATGAAAGAAATTAGTCAAGGAGAAACTAACATTTACTGAGTGCCTATTATGTGTCAGGCACTGTGCTAGGGACTTTAATAAACGTATTGTCTACTTCAATCTTGGCAACCGCCCAGAGAAGTAGTATTATCCCCACTTTACATTTAAGGAAACCAGAGCCTAAAGATATTAAGTAATTTTCCCAAAGCCACACAGTTGTAATTCAAACCAACCATCAAGTCTTTTCACGAGAAATGTATGTAATTACAATTCCCAGCATTAATTTGAGCTTTGAGTGCTCTGTGATTCCATAGGGTTTTAATATTTAAACAGCCACATATGATTTAGCATTGTTCCAGGAGGAAACTTAGAAGACACTGACCTCATCAGAATTTTTAAAGTATGACGCACTCTTTTGATGTAACAGTTTTGAAACCAACAAATGTTTATTGATCTAATGATTAATTAAAAGGCAATTGGAGATTCAAATAGCAATATGAGAGTACTGTGTTAGGGACACAGTAACTAAAACCAAATCAAAATAACTCCACCTCTTAAAAGTCTGATGACCTTGAACAAATTGCTTCTGCTTTCTATGATAAAACTATCACACTTACAGTAGCCATCTCTCTCAGACAAAAAAGTGAAAAGAATACTATCCACTTTTAGATAAGCCCACAGTAAAGTGAAAAGCACATAGTAAGAATTTTAAATTTGTCATTGTTATAAAAGGTTTATAGCTGCAGCTGAAGCAATTTCTCCCACTATGTAAATGAAATTACATCAAATGGATAAACCTAAATGTTCATTTAGAATGTACAGTGGGAGGGGCGTCTGGGTGGCTCAGTCAGTTAAGCGTCTGACTTCAACTCAGGTCATGATCTCATGGTTTGTGAGTTTGAGCCCTGCACTGGGCTCTGTGCTGACAGCTTGGAGCCTGCTTCAGATTCTGTGTCTCCCTCTCCCTCTGCCCCTCCCCTGCTTGCGCACTCTCTCTCTTAAAAATAAACATTAACAAAAACATGTTTTAAATGTAAAGTGGGAGATTTACCTGTGTTAACACTAACCAGAGTTGAATCCCGGAACTTTGGCGACCTCCCCTGACAGACGGACACTGATAAAAGCAGCTATTTCTTAGAGATTCCTAACTCTGTAAGTTTGACATTGGCCTTGATGCAGGTGGGGAAACCCAAAGATTCACTTCCTGCATTATATTACCCATCAGATACCCACCTTCTACCTGTACACACGTGAGGTGACGCGCCGATGCATAGATAAACCACAAAAGAGAAAATATAACCTGGCAAACAGAGCAGAACCAAACCAACTCCTTGAAAAGAGAAATGAGCAACCGCAGAGAGCAGGCCGCCTCTTACAGGAGCTGGTTTACCCCACCCTGACCTGGAGCCAGGTGACCAGCTAGAGAGCATTACCCTGCCTGGGAACACATGACTTTGTATTTACATCGGCGAGTTCCTAACAAACAATAAAGTGGAATTACCTTTGTTTCCAGAGTCAGGATGTTCCGTGGAGACTCGTTTTGAGATGCCATGTCCTCTAGATCACTCGTTTATTCCCTAAGGACAATATTGAATCAACTCTCAGCAGCCATCCTCTGGTATATTACATCATTCTGCCCCCTCCGTGTCCTCCCGCCTAAAGCATCTCCTTCATAGGACTGCAACATGATTGTATTCTTCCAGTTTTGTAACAACAAAAACAAAAACCTATCTGGTAATTTGGTCCACTTACTGTACCCACATCTCAGAGTTAAAGTCTGGCCATTATTACATGTAATGACAGATTGAAATGTTATGTCATTGCCATTTTCATTACATTTCTTTTTATAAGCCAGTCATATTATAACAAAGCATTTATATTTATATTACATGGTCATGTTTTCAAGAATATTTAAGAATTGATTTTGCCAGGTGGCATGACACGTTCAAAAGATTCATTAATGACCGGTCTTAGCACTCACAGAGAGCCACACGCCAGAGTGATTAGTTAGGTCCTGGACTCTCAAGTCAATTTCCCTGGGGTCAAATGCTAGCTCTGATACCTACCAGCCAGGTGACCTTGGACAAGTAACATAAGTTCTGAGTGTCTCAGTTACCTTATCTATAATAATAACCGTGCCCATTTCACATGGCTTTTAGGATTAAATAAGTTAATATTTATAAAGCAGAGCTGTACCTCATACGTAAGAAATGTTATGATCATTGTAGAAAAGATCATTTAATACAATGGAATTCATTTTCTAGTGAGGGAGTCAGACAATAAACAAATACATAAGAAAATTATATCTAATCCTGGGACAAACACCAAGCAAACAATTTACACTCTAATGAAAACACACCCATTCCTGTCACTGGCAGGCTGGGTTATTTGGATGAATTCCCCTGCTGAAAACAATTGGGAACCAAAACAACATCAGTCTCTGAGAGCCTCCTGGAACAGAATGGATGAAATTATAAAGCATAGAGTTCCTTCCGTGGTTTACCCAAAGGCCATACTTTCAGGGCTCAGCAGCTTAGAAGCAAGCTGTACCCAAGCTTCCCGCCCTCCACAGGTCTGCAAGGACAATTGGGTTGCTTTAGAACAGAAGAGGTCTGGGGGCTTAGGCGAGTGGATTTGTTCCCGGAGGGTGTGGCCGCGGGCTAGTGCTCACAGATATCTCGTTCCCATTGTCCCCCACTCCTCAAGCCATGAACTTGGTGTATATGAAGTGGTCCTGTGTGGTAGTGCCCCTAACCTCTTGAAAATCCTTTCTGGAGTAAGTTAACTTTGCTTTAGGCCTTAAATCTTCGTACAAACATTTTTTTTTAAGGAAAAGGAGACAATGCTCTCCAAGAATACAAAGAAACAAGACCGGCAAGTAGGAATAGGGGTGGGAGGTTAGGAAGAGTCTGCTGGTCTTGAATTTCAGAGAGGCTGCACTGTACAAATCAGCCTCACTCAGTCAAGTGTAAAACCAAAATGATTAGTAATATTTTGTCCCTTGCAATTTGTATACTTCTATACGTGCCTTCATGTTAATTGGATGTGTGTTCACATCCACATTCATGTGTGGATGTGTGTGGATTCTACACAAAGCAGATTCCCAGCTTCAGGCATGGGTGTACTGCTGTCTCTGAAGCTTATAAGCCAAATCCAACAACACTGATGTGAAAACACAGAAAGAAGAAGAGGAACATCAAACTACCAGTACATTGATGACAAGAAAGGAAATGGCCATCGGAGAGTAGCATCTAATTTTCAAAGAATGGAATATAAAAGAGAGGAATGAAGGAAGGGAGGAGAGGAAGGGAGGGAAGAGAAAGGATGAAAAGAGTGAATTTAAAAAAAAAAGGGGGGGGGGGGCAAAAAGAAAAGGACTAACCCTCCAACATTAACCATGGTTATCCCTGGGTGAAAAGAATATAAATGATTTTTCTTTTCATTTTGATTAGCTGTGCTTCTTAAATTCTCTGAGCACATGTTTTCTATTGCCCACTGCCCACTATAAATGCTTTAAAGGAAAATAATCTCTTTCCCAGCCTCCAAAGCAATGCCAGGTTTAACCTTTAAAGTTCTTTTTTCTTTTAATTTTTAAAATTTTTTTACTTTTATTTATTTTTGAGAGACAGAGAGAGGCAGAGCACAAGTGGGGGAGGGGCAGAGAGAGAGGGAAACAATCTGAAGCAGGCTCCAGGCTCTGAGGCATTACCACAAAGCCTGATGCGGGGCTCGAACCCATGGACCGTGAGATCATGACCTGAGCGGAAGCCAGATGCTTAACTGACTGAACCACCCAGATGCCCCTAACCTTGAAAGTTCTTATTTTAATTTCTAATATGCAAATCTTGCCCTCTAGGAATTCATTCTCTTTTGCTTTTGAGTGTTACCATTTATTGCACTTAAAAGTACACCTAAGAGACCATTGAATTAAGAAGGAAGGAAGGAAGAGGGAAGGGAGGGAGGGAAGAAGGAAGGAAAGAAATGTCCTTAAACTCTCTATACATTTTTAAAATATAAAATATGACAAGATAAAATATTAAGAAATGTAAGCATTACCCAATCTAAGCATATTTAAATTCTGTAACATTAAAAGTCACCTACTATTCATTGGATAGATAAATCAACTTTTCGATGTAGGTGGCTTATTTCGCAGATGCATTCCCCACTTCTATAAACTTTCCCATAATTTAAACATTTCAGTAAAGCCTCCTTCAATGAAGAACTTTTTAAATTGGTCAGGAAAAAAAATGTGACCATCCTACCTTTTCTCCCTTTTGAGAAATATATTTTTTCTATAACTCTAATAGACTGTCTCAAGGGGAAACCCTTTTTGGCTGCCAGTAACAGGAAACTGTATTTCAATCTGTGATGAAATCATAGGAACACATATTATCTCACTCAACGGGTAGTCTGGAGGTAGATCAGAGCTCATCAGTACCATCAAGACCCAGCCACTCCTCACACTCCCACGCCATCATCCTCAGCATGTTGGTTTGCATTCCCATGCCCGTTGCCTCACTGTCACAATATGGCTGCTGCAACACCAGACATCATATCCTCATCCTGTGCTTAAATGTAAAAATTAAGGGTATAACAAAAGATATTCTTCTCTCAGAGGGCTCTGTCCTTTTTCCAGGGAAGAAACATTCCCAGATGTCTTCCTTATGGCCCCATAAGTCAGAACTGGATCACATGGATATTCCTAATTAGAAGAGAGGCTGTGACAGTATCTACATTTCAAGCCTTCCTCATTGATCCAGTATTTTCATCTGTGATGGGATGGCACTATGAGGACTTGTCCTGCCCTCCCCTCCCATGGGGTGGCCTGTCTTTGTTCCAGTCCTGGTGCACTGATTGAAAGTTTACTCTCTAAAACTAACCGCAAGAAATAAGTGAAATTACATCACTTTCAAATACACACTGTTGTGCATAGCATTTAAAAATCCATGAATGCTAAATTAAGAAATTAATGATATAAAGCATCCACATTTTTATATTTCATGCATTGAAATATTGTACAAAAAATTATTTCCACTAAGTCTACATTATAAGCTGAAGTGGGGTCATGTCATTCACTATTTTTATGCTTCACAATGTCCTCAGAACAACGATGCTCAGAGATCAGTTGCTCTACGCCCACGCCTTCGGTAGAGTTATTCATGGCCTCAAGGACCATCAAAATAGTTCTTTGAAGAAGAAGAGCATCCTGCAAGATGAAACAGGTTGGACTTCTGCTTTCATTAGTGAAAGTGACCTATGGCAATTACTTTCTACCCAACCAATAAAAAGCATGCAAGTGTTCCCAGGAGCCCACGCCTCTTGAACCCTCCCAGAAATCCACTGGTTCACATCCTCTAGTAGCTCAGGGCTGCATTGGTACTCCCCAGGTGGAATGCCTGTCCACTGGACCTCCAGACTTAAGGAAAGGAAATTCACATCTTCACTAAGTCCTTTAAGGGTCAAAGACTGGCAGGCTGCGGTCTAACGTGCTAATTAAGACCAGGCGAGCTGGAGTCAGACCTCCTGGGTTCATATCCGGCTCTGCCACTTAACCAAGCATGCAACTTTGAGCAACCATTTAACTTTCAGTGGTAGAGTCCCCTCGCCTGTCAGCTGAGGGTAACAACAGCACCTACATACTTGGGTTCCTGTGAGGAGTAAATGAGTTAATCCCCCAGAGAGCGCTGGAAACAGTGCCCAGCAGGCACACAGAGAACTTGTAAGTAAACTTTCAACTAAGGGTGCCTGCAACTCTAACATTTTGCCTGGATATGAAACCGTTCCTGTGAATTACAAAGAGGAACCCTGCGAGTTGAGTGGCCATGGCTGGAGACCCAGAGAAAAAGAGAAAAAAGAAATCAGGGTAGAGGAAGAGCTGCGGCAACATGTACCCTGCGGAGCCCACCTCCAGCCTCGGTCTCCCGGTCAGCGTCTCCTCTACCGTTTCTTCTTCCAGGAGTTAGACCGGCGTGCGGCGCAGCTCAGCCTTTCTCCAATCAGACACCCCGAGACCGGCGCCACGTACGCGACCTGATCCAATCTCATGCCCTGGAGGGCGGGAACGCGAAGTTCCTACCTGCACCTGCGGCAACTGTGGCCGCCTCCTGGGTTGCTGTTTCCACTCCCCACCCCGGGTTCTGGTTTCTCGAATCACTTGGCGAATGACCAACAGGTGGGCAGACAGATGTCTTTCCCGTGCAAAGGACCGACGTGTAGGGAGGTTCAATACACCAAAGTGCGCAGCCGAGGTCCCATCTCCCCGTGGCTGCCGGGAGCAGGGAAGAGGGAGGCGCGCGAGAATGAAAAGCTACTAACCCGGAGAGCCTATCTGGGGATCCACCCGGGGCAGTGAGCCTCGCACCTGTTCGCCGCGGCGCCCGCAGGCCGGGGCCGAAACGGGCTGCGAGCCCAGAACTGCCGCCACCGCTGCGCCAAGCCGAAGTTGGAGGCGCCAGGGGAGACCAGCAGCAGCAATCGGTTTAGCTGGACTGCAGAGATTTCGGCAGGCACACCTTCCGAAGAGAAGCCGGACCTCCCCAGGTTGTCTCAAGAGCACTCCCTTCGTTCGCTTGGAGGCTAGGTCGGCGCAGAGTCGTAGGACCTTCGGAAGTCCGAACAGGTGAGCAGTCAAGGCGATTCTGCATCCGCCAAGACCGAGTCCATTCTGGGGAGTCAACCTGGGGTACTTCCCCGGCTCCAGCTCCTGGGGGGAAGTTGCGAGCCGCAGGCGCTCTAAGTACATTTGCGTAATTTGCAATCTTTTCCTTGCGCAATTAGTGCTAAGCCTTTCCGCACACACAGCGTTGGTTGCGGAAAAGAGAATGTAGGGTAGAAGACAGAAGGCAGCCATCAGGACACCCCACCATCACCACCTATGAATAACTTGGGGGGGGGGGTGCTTCTCTGATCCGTAAAATACAGGGAGCAGGAGGTTTGCTGCAAACTGTGCTTTGGGGAGAGGGTGCTTTTTAAGGGAAGAGCTTTCGGCGGTTTTACCTTTCACTGTTTTCTAGTCGCTGCCCGCGTGTGCCCTCGGGGCACCCTGGGGAGGAGCCGGGGCGCAGGTCTCGGCTGCGGAGGCCGCTGCGCCGCCTCGCGTAGGCGCTCAAACTTACCCGGCGGTTCCGGGTGCAGAACCTCCAACAACAAACACTGCTGAAGTTTCGCTCCCCAGCGCGCCGGCAACTCCCGCGAACACCCGGCGCGTGGGATGGGAAGGAGCCCAGCGGCAAACTGGAAATGCTCTTCGGCGCAAGCTAACCCTGCGCTTTCGTACAGTTAGTGCGGAGCACAGAAAGTGAGCGCAGGTGCTTCGCTACCATTGTTAGTACCTTACGTGCTAATAAACGGTCTTCTCGCTCCGCACAGCGCTATTTTAAAAGCTGGAAAGAAGCACCTGGGTTAGGAGTTCCTGGTTGCGCGCAGCAGGTGTCTTTCCTTTGGAGGAAGGAATTGAGGAAAAAAAAAAAAAAAAGAACAGAAACCTTTCATTTGTAACTAAAGATCTCAAGAGTTGAGCTGCCTGGAACAAAGTCCGTGCATATTTTAATACAGAACTAAAAAGAAGAGGACGGCTGCCGCTTGGCCTCATCTCAACCGTCGCCTGGGGTGGCTTCAAAGAGACGTAAGATTGGTCCCTGGGGAATAAAAGGAAACCTGGGACGGCGGTTTTCAAGGGAAGTGAAGTCTAGTGTAGACCAGCTTCTCTGAAAGGGGCAAGGCAGAAGTTCTGTCAAAAGCAGAATTTAAAAGAAACAAAACATCATGAGCTTTCCCCCTTGCTCTTATCGGCATGTAAATTCCCCCTGAAAAATCACATCGAATAGGATCCTGGGACAGAAGTCTATGGAAAAACACCTTTGAGGGGAATTTCGGAACTGTTGACAGGGGTCTAATATTCAGTGCTCACCTATAGCTCACCCCCTTCCAGGCGCCGTCCGCCCAGGTGCCCATCCAAGCGGAGGCCCCTCGGGACGGAGTTGGGTCACTTTGGGGCGTCCCTCTACAGGCAGGCAGGGTAACTGGCCAGCCCAGCTTCCTCTCGGGCCGGGTTAATCCAGATGCTCGCTGGACCACCGCACCGGCCCTGCTGGCCAGTCAAGGATTGAGGCGGGGGAGTGCCAAGCTGTCTGGAGACCAGATGGTGGCGCCCTGGAGGCCACCACTAGTCCGCCTGCGCCCCCCGGGGACGCGGCGGTGCCCTCAGAGGGCCGCGCAGCTCCCGGCCCCCCGGCTGCGGGCGCTCGGACCCCGGCCGATTAGGTGCCGGGCGGGGGTAGGGGAGGAAGTGGGGTGGGGCACGTGACTTGGACAAACCCAGTAACCAAGTTCTGTTTGCTTCCCGGGTACAGGCCGCCGCCTAGGCTCCCACCCTGTAGCCTGCTTTTCTGCCGCGGACCGCCGGCCCCACCGGGACAGGGGGCCCTTCCCCACCCGCCCGGCCATGGCCGACAGCGGCGGCACGGGCAGCTCCGGGCCCTGGTGGAAATCGCTAACCAACAGCAGAAAGAAAATCAAGGAAGTCGCAGTAGGGGCGCAGCCGCCCCCCCAACCTGCCCCCGGGGAGCCCGCGCAGCCCACGCCGCCCAGCGCGGACTGGACTAGCAGCTCCCGGGAGAACCAGCTCCCCAATCTCCTCGGGGGCGCCGGCGAGCCCCACAAGCCGGACAAGTTGTGCGGGGAGAAGTCAGGCAGCAGCCGCCGCAATTTGAAGATCTCACGCTCCGGCCGCTTTAAGGAGAAGAGGAAAGTGCGCGCCACGCTGCTCCCCGAAGGAGTCAGGTCCCCAGACCCAGAGGAGGCGGGCTTCCCTAGTGACCCCCACGACGACAAGCAATAGCCAGAGCGCTGCGGGACTGTCTCCCCACCCCCACCCCGAGAATTCCGGCCTGCCTCTTGGTTCTAATCCCACCAACTAATGAATATTCACACAAGGCCTCCACGATTTTAATTTCCTGGAAATTGAAGTGTCGGTTGGGTTTTCGATATTTCATGGTTCAAGGAGGCACTGAATATCTATTTGTGGTAAGCGAAGTTACCTGCCACAGAGGAAGTTGGTGTAACCATCCCCCCCCCCCCCCCCCCCCCCCCCCCCCCCCCCCCCCCCCCCCCCCCCCCCCCCCCCCCCCCCCCGCAAAAGTTCTCCGGTGGCCTCCCGCCTTGTTCCACCTGGGGAGTGAGAAAGGCACTTCTCTGAGCTGGTAACTCAACTGGAACTGCGCAGCCCCTCCAATGAGGAAGCAGTGCTCGGATTCAGGACTCGCTGTCGGAGAGCAAATCACAATGATGTTTTTAACGCCAGAGAAATGCACTTTAGAAGTGCTTCTGTAGACTCGCACCTAAGTGAAGGGCTAAGAGGGAGCAGGAAGCAGTCTTAGGTAGAAGTATTACAAGGAAGGCAAGATTGCTTTTAATGTTGAACTACAAAACTGTACTGCCTATTTTAGTGTGGACCATTAAAGTCGTTGCACTGTAAACCTTAAGGTGACATTTGTGTTTTTTCCATTACAAAACTCAAGTCCATCATACATAAAAGCAGGCATACAAAATCCAGAGTGACAGAGTTAATCATTTGCCACACAGCTACTCTTGGAAAGCTACCGGGAGGGGCTCTTTTCGCAGAACTAGCAACACCCAGGCTGGCACCAGTTACCCGGATGTCTCTATTTACTAACTAAATTTGAGGAAGGGAGGGAGAAGCACTAAATAATTACTCCTAAATTCTCTTTGTCTTCCGTACATCTTCATACAGTAGGGCAACTCACAATGCTAGTAATAATTCTTTTTCGTATCCATTGTTAACCGTACTAACAATTCTCTGAAAATCCTTACTCAAACAGACGGACTGAACTCTTAGTTTGTGCAAAGCCTTCTTCTTTTCCACCTCTCTGCTTCAAAAGCTTACTTCTTTAGTCTGATTTATGCATTTATCTAGTTTCAAAGCCTTCAGATGTAATAATCTGAAGATTCTGAACAAAAATCTACCTGTTTGCTTTTGTTACGAACTTCAAGAAAAGGCATAAATGAATACCACTTGCTTTCAGCAAATTACAAGGGAGTCATTGTAGTGGTTAAGGGCCACTGGGCTTTTTCCCACAATTCGGTTCATTTATAAACACCCAGAAATACATGGCAGGGAAATTGTAGTGGTCAAAGTACGTACACACACACACACACACACACACACACACACACACACACAAATAGACAGTTTAGATAATTAGAAGCAAGAACTTGATTGGAGCTTCTAAATGTGTCATATAGAAAAAGGCAGGGTTTTTTTTTGTTGTTGTTTCTCTCAAATTAATTCATAAAATATCAAAACGTGTTCATTGGCTAAAGCGATTTAACAAAGAAACTTGATGAAAATGACTTACTCCATGAATCAAGCTTGGGTACCAACACAATAATAGAGTTTACCACTTGATACATAGTTTCCACATACCAAAGATTACTCCAAAGGAAATTGTTTACATGAGGATTATGAACTCCTTACATTAAAAGACAAAATATTTGAGCTGTTTTTTTATTAACCATGAAAAGACTTTTTTGCTGTGTATTTAGAATCGGGAATACGTAGCCAAAATCTCATCAGGGTGAGCCTCCTGGATGAGGAAGGCTTTATATCAGTTTTAAATGGGCCTCCTCTCTCTGGATTCTGATGAAAAAGTGGGAGAGGAAAGTGGGCTGGGGAGATTCATGGTAAGAAGGGGATCGCAGGCTTGGCAGACCACTGGAAGTAAAGCGAGGAGAAACTGTCAAATAAATCCTTAGAACACCCTCATAAAGCATTTTGATTTCACTTTGTAGAAAGTAATCAAAATTAGGGTGAATAAGGATCCCAAATAGTTTTCCTGTCCCAGGAGGACCAACAGATGAGAAGTATACCCATTTGCAAAATTAAGCTTGCAATTGCATAAGTTTAAATTTTTATACTAATTCTTTCATCTACAGTTTTATTGTTCTAAAAAACATTTTCTCTTCTTAAAAAGTCCTTTTGATTCACAAAACATTGGCATTTTCCCAGGTTCTGCCTCTTGCTTGGGATCCCATCCAAGTCTAGAATTGCTGCAGATAATCAATAGCAGACCTATAGCGGTGGAACTTACCAACATGGCATCTTTACCTCACTGTTCTGGAAGAATCGGAAACCATGCTAATGGCAGTTATGACAGCGAATGCAGTTCACAATCTACAGTTGCGGTTTGTAATTGCAGAGTTTTAAAGCAGACCTAATTATGCAGTGGGAGGAATGCACTGATTTAATCCCAACTCAGTGAAATCAGAAACTAGGCAAAATTGGTGGGATAAAAAGATCATGGGTAAGATGAGATAATTTGACAGTGTCTTGCTGGGATTTATATGCCTTACACATTATTAATTATATTCTCATACATACAGATTTAAAACTTTTTTAAACCTCAAGATAACATATAGTAAATCAAGGGAAAGTGTTGAATTAAATTTGGAGTTAATTAGATTGGAGACTTTTGCTTTCTTTAAACCCCTTTACAAATGAAATTTCACTCACAAGTTTGAAAACCATTAAAGAAATGTTAATAGCATGCTTCTGAATGATATGGGGGAAAGAGACAAAAATCTAGTTGTGTGTTTGCTAAATTCTTTCATGACCGTGATAGTTATATGCACAGGGTGCTTTTCTCCTCTGTGACTCTTTTTGTAAAGCCAGTGGCGGAGCAGGGACTCACGTCAGCAGTCACCAGAACATTTTGTTGTGTTGGTACTTCCACTGTTCATCCCGTTCTGACTTGCATCTCGAGAGAGGAGCTTCTATTTTGTATATGCAGTCAGGTCATTCGGCTTCAGTGTAACACTGGGAAGTATTTCTTGTGCTTTGATACATAAGGTGAACTCAACAAGCCTGATTTTGCCACATCCTTAGAAAGAAACTATAAACCTAATGAACGCTAGCATTGGCTAAAGCATTGTCAAAAATTCTTCTCCTGAGATGCTCAGAAGAAAAATTTTGGTGCCTTCAAATAAATAAATAATAAAAATATAAGCAGAAATAATTTCAAATAAAGAGTGAACCAGCAAGGAATAACTTAAGAGTGGGTTAATAACACCCAGTGACCACAGGATCCTTTTATAAGGAAACGATAACAAGAATATTATTTTTCCCAAGCTGAGTCGTGTCAGCCAGACTGGAAACTAACACACAAAATGCTGGCCTGATAGATCCAGTAAGGGAAACTGATCTTTTAAAAATCTATTTGAGGGGCGGCTGGGTGGCTCAGTCAGTTTAGCGTCTAGCTTGAGCTCAGGTCATGATCTCGCAGTTTGTGAGTTCGAGCCCTGCCTCAGGCTCTGTGCTGACAGCTCAGAGCCTGGAGTTTGCTTCAGAGTTGTGTCTCCCTCTCTCTCTGTCCTTCCCCTGCTCGTGCTCTGTCTGTCTGTCTCTCTCAAAAATAAATATTAAAAAATTTTTTAATCTATTTGAAAATAATAAAAATTAAAAGTCTCTTTTATTCCTGTGGTATTTTATTATAATTATACAGAAATGTAGATTCTTTCTTGTGGAGATTTCTTGCAGACATTCTTTCTAGAAAGTAGGACGAGATATTTTATCCCCTTCCAGTATCAAAATACAAGTATCTAAGACTAGAAGCAGGGCACAGCCCTTGTTTTGACAAAGGAAAACTTTGTCATTAATAAGCTGGCTGTCCATTAGGTATTGTTCTTCCCACCTCTTCTCTGTACTCCCCCACCCCATTCTCACTTGCCTCAGAGGCACAGCACATGCATTCCCATTAAGCTCAGAGTTGCAGAAGAGGGGTACCAGGAGGCACCGGGGCCTTCCTGGGACTCCAGCAGGCATAGCAGGTTGACAACCACTTTGTCAAAAGATGGCCCTGCAGATTTGGAGTATGGGAAGGGTAATGTTCGTGATGAGAGATTATCTCTAAGGAGATAGGACGTAAGGAAACAGCACAGGCTTCCCTAGCGGAGGACAGTTGACCATTTGTATAGAAATGGAAACAGCTATAGACCACTAAAAACAAGAACACATAAGCAATTCTTCTGGGTATCCAAAGCAAGGAATTGAGCCATGCTTCCAAACTGCATTGTGCTACAGAGGACAAAATCATGGACTCAATTGCCATGGCAGAGTTGTTGATAGATCTCATGCAATAAAAAAGATCCATGAGGAAGTGGTTTTAATTCTGAGATGTGTAACAAGATTGTTACCCATGAGACTAAAATATCTGGCCCTAAAACCAGAGAAGGTCATGTTGAAGAAGTTAAAGGTACCTAGCCATGAGAGGAGCCACTGAACACGTCCATTGAGTAGGGAATATGGGACACATCTTGGACCTCCCCAGGCCTCTTCTGGAAGAGATCCTTGAGTTACATTACCCTCAGTTATTCATTTCTTTCTAGTCCCAGTCAACACGTATAAATGCTGATTCATACCCTATAAGAATGGCAGCAAAGAGTTCCCACATAGTTTGCCAAGACACTTGATCATAGTTCTTTCTCTGACTTGTTCCTGCATGAGTCTTTGACAATCTGGTGTCAGTTGATTATTCTGTAAAATGATGGCATAGAGTCTATATTCTTTAAATAGACTTTAAAACTCTGAGTATTCTGTAATTTTGAGCAGCTGGTTGTAAAAGCTAGTTCACATGATGCTCATTGTTTACTTTAAAACACAAAGGTACCACCTCGTCAGTACTGATGGTCATATGGGAGCCAGGGAGAATTATAAGCTGTCATAAGGCTCCTACCTTATGGTGTGGTGCTACCAACACCATGATGTTACCTGATCCAACAGTTGGAGTAATTCTGCTCTACAGGGACATCAAGGCTCAATATTCATGTTAGAATCAAAAAGCAAACAGTTTGCCCTGTTACCTCTGCTTAGCATATTCTTTGCCCACCTGCCTGGCAGAGCCTCAATCTACCTTCAAGATTCAAGAGTCTCCTACTGGGTAATGTCAGGGACCTCCTTCTTCCCAAACATAGCTACTGGGAACATCTATGAGTGGTACCTTCAAGCCTGTGTTACCCACCACCACTGACCCATGTTATGTGCATTTGATCACGTGTCTCTCTGCCCCTTTAGTTGGGGAGCTCAGGAAAATTCAAGGGGGCAATGCTTATTTTTCTATCCCCCACACAAACTCACAGCTAATCTACTAGGACATGGGCCCTCCAGTAGCACATGCAGCTAAAATGCACCTCCCCTAGGGAAGCAGGCTATGTCTGGTTGGTAGAGAAATGTCTGAGGGTTGTGAATCAGTCAGAGTCTGATCAGGAAAGAGAAAACACATAGTAATTTGAACAGGGAATATTTAATATAAAGAATTATTATCCATAACAGGAATGGCTAGTAAGAAGTAATGAGAGATTAGACAATAAGAAGTAAAGAAAACCCAAAAAAAGATAAATATAGATGAAGATAAGGGGCGACTCCTATCCCAGAACTGAGGTAGCTTGCTCAAGGAATGCCCTCTCTGGCCTCCAACCCTTCTGACCTTACTGGAAAGGTATAGTCATGATCTACTGATTGGCAAAGAAGTCACTGTGGTGCCACAACAGCAGGACTTGCTGAAAATGTACCTTCTAGAACTGGTACTGTGTTCCAGTGGGCACTAAAGCCCTAATCACTAAATTACTTGAATCCTGTGGATAAAATTATAGGAACTATCACTGCATGAATAAGAATGAAAAGAAATTTAGATTTCTGTAGGTTTGCTATATTAGTTTCAAGAGGGCAGTTGCTTGCCTAAAGTACTTTTGCAAAGTGAGAAAAAAGTGTTCTTTCCTCTGAGTGGACTTCAGCCCTGACCCATTCCCAGAGCAGATACCCTTGTGCAGTAAACAGCCTACACAGCCTGACACAGCAGCTGTGAGTCCATGAATAGATGGAACTATGCCCCAAAGGTGATAGGTTTCAGGAAAGGACTGGCCCACCTGACCGAAAACCCAGGTTCTAGATCCAGTTTCCTAACCAGTAGTTGTGTGATTTAGGGCAAATCACTTACCTGCTCTGGGCCTTCATTTTCTCACTTATAAAAGTTCAGACACTACAAGTTCAAAAATTCTATTATTGTACTGTGTATATAAAAGAAGCAATGTCTACTTTGATATTCAAAACCAAACCAGATCTCCAATACCTGCAACAAACTCCAGGGTAGCACTGCAATCAGCATGGTGCACTCGGCAGGGGGGCAGAGGGCGGGGTGGTGAGGACTGTGATCAGATAGATCCATCCATATCAGCTCTTCTAGCTACTGGAACTCTTTTCCTTTGTATACAGTACAAATTATAATATAACTCCTACTCTTCCTTTCAGTTTCAGTGATGACTTTGGTTGTTCCAGTAAGAGCCCCCAGAGGTGTTAGGTTCCCCTGGTCTGGGTTCCTGCAGTGGATTGCACAGAAGGCCATCCCTTTCTCCACCACCAGATGGTAAGTTATTTCAGAGAAGAACTCTGATTCCCCCTCGCTCTGCTATGCCCAGCATAGTGTTCATTGTTGAGCCAATGAAGATTTAAGTCCAATCTCTGGCAGGAATAGGACAGTAGTTAGGACAGTGGGCTCTGAAGTCAGATGGGTTAGATTTTATTTTAATGTTTGTTTGTCTATGAGAGAGAGAGAGATTGAGAGAGAGAGAGAGAGAGCGAGCGCGAGCGAGCGAGCATGAACAGGAACACAAGCAGGGGAGGGGCAGAGAGAGAAGGAAAGAGAATCCCAAGAGACTCTGTGGTGACAGCGCAGGGCCCACAATGGGGCTCAATCTCACAAATCAAACCGTGATCTTATGACCTGAGCCAAAATCAAGAACCAGACACTTAACCAATAGAGCCAGCCAGATTTAAATTCTGGCCTTTCCAAGATGTCTGAACCAGAATTTAGAATCACGATAACAAGAATACTAGCTGGGGTCTAAAATAGATTAGAGTCCCTCTCTGCAGAAATAAAAGAAATAAAAGCTAGTCAGGATTAAATAAAAAATGCTATAACTGAGCTGCAATCTCGAATGGATGCCATGGTGGCAAAGATGGATGAGGCCGAACAGTGAATCAGTGATATAGAGGACAAACTTATGGAGAATAATGAAGCAGAAAACAAAAAGGAAACTAAGGCAAAGGAGCACAATTTAAGAACTAGAGAACTCAGTGACCATTAAAAAGGAACAACATCAGAATCATAGGGTCTCAGAAGATGAAAAGAAAGAAAAGAGGTAGAAGGCTTATGCGAGCAAATCATAGTAGAAAACCTTCCTAACCTGGGGAAAGACACAGACATCAAAATCCAGGAAGCACAGAGGACTCCCATTAGATTCAACAAAAACCAACCATCAGAAAGGCATATCATAGTCAAATTCACAAAATACTGAGGCAAGGAAAAAATCAAGAAACCAGCAAGGGATAAAAAAAAAGTCCTTAACCTATGAGGGAAGACAGAACAGGTTTGCAGCAGACCTATCTGCAGATACTTGACAGGCCAGAAAGGAGTGGCAGGATATATTAAATGTGCTGAATCAGGAAAATATGCAGCCAAGAATTCTTTATCCAAAAAGGCTGTCATTCAAAATAGAAAGAGAGATTAAAAGTTTCCCAGACAAACAAAAATTAAAGGAGTTCCTGAGCACTAAACCAGCCCTGCAAGAAATTTTAAGGGGGACTCTCTGAGGGGAGAAAATAAATAAATAAATAAATAATAAATAAATAAATACCAAAAGCAACAAAGACTAAAAAGGACCAGAGAACACACTCCAACTCTACAAAAAACATAATGGCAATAAATATCTTTTAGTACTCACTCTAATCGTCAATGGATTAAATGCTCTAGTCAAAAGACAGGGTAAAAGAATGGATAAGAAAACAAGGTCCATTCTATATGCTGTTTACAAGCGACTCACTTTAGACTAAAGACACTTTCAGGTTGAAAGTAAGGGAATGGAGAACCATCTATCATGCTAATAGTCAACAAAAGAAAGCCAGAGAAGCCCAACTTATATCAGACAATCTAGACTTTAAGATGAAGACTGTAACAATAGATAATGAGGGCCATTATATCATGAAGGGGTCTAACCATCAAGGAGACATAACAGTTGTAAACATTTATGCTCCAAATGTGAGAGCACGCAAATATATAAATCAATTAATCACAAACATAAAGAAACTCATTTGTAATAATACCATAATAGTAGGGGACTTCGACACCCCACTTACAGCAATGTACAGATCATCTAAGCAGAAAATCAACACGGTAACAATGGCTTTGAATAACACACTGGAACAGAAGGTCTTATCAGATATATTCAGAATATTTCATCCTAAAGCATCAGAATATACATTCTTCTCCAGTGCACATGGAACATTCTCCAGAATAGATAACATATTGGGATGAAAATCATCCCTCAACAAGTACAAAAAGATTAAGATCATTCTGTGCATATTTTCAGACCACAAAGCCATGAAACTTGAAATCAACCACAAGAAAAAATTTGGAAAGGTAACAAATACTTGGACACTAAAGAACATCCTAGTAAAGAATGAATGGGTTAACCAATAAATTAAAGAGGAAATTAAAAAGTACATGGAAGCCAATGTAAATGAAAACACAATTGTCCAAAACCTCTAGGATGCAGCAAAGGCAGTCATAAGAGGGAAGTATATAGCAATCAGGTCTTCCTAAAGAAGGAAGAAAGATCTCAGATACACAACCTAACCTTACATCTTAACGAATGAGAAAAAGAACTGCAAATAAAACCCCAAATCAGCAGAAGTCAGGAAATAAAGATTAGAGCAGAAATCAAGGCTATCAAAACCAAAACCAAAACAAACAAAAGAACCCCAAAACAACAACAACAACAACAACCAGTAGAACAGACCAATGAAACCAGAAGCTGGTTCCTTGAAAGAATTAACAAAATTCATACACCACTACCATGTTTGATCAAGAAGAAAAAGGAAAGGACCCAAGTAAATAAAATCAAGAATGAAAGAGGAGAGATCACAACCAACACAGCACAAGTAAAAACAATAACAAGAGAATATTATGAGCAATTATATACCAATAAAATGGGCAACCTGGAAGAAATGGACAAATTCCTAGAAACATAGAAACTACCAAAACGGAAACAGGAAGATAGAAAATTTGAACAGACCCATACCAGTAAAGAAATCAAATTAGTAATCAAGAATCTCTCAAAAAACAAGAGTCCAAGGACAGATGGCTTTCCAGGGGAATTCTAGCAAACATTTATGGAAGAGTTAACACCTATTTCTTTGAAGCTGTTCCCAAATATAGAAATGGAAGGAAAACTTCCAATGGAAGACAGCATTACCTTGATTCCAAAACCAAAGACTCCATGAGAAAGAAGAACTATAGACCAATTTTCCTGATGAACATGGATGCAAAAATCCTCCACAAGATATTAGCTAACTGGATCCAACAATACATCAAAAAAGTATTCACCATGACCAAGTGGGATTTATACCTGGGATGCAGGGCTGGTTCAATATCCAGAAAACAATCAATGTGATTCATCTCATCAATAAAAGAAAGGACAAGAACCACATGATCCTCTCAATAGATGCAGAGAAAGCATTTGACAAAATACAGCATGCTTTCTTGATAAAAAACCTTAAGAAAGTAAGGATAAAAGGATCATACCTTGAGATCATAAAAGCTATATATGAAACCCACTGCTAATATCATCCCCAATAGGGAAAAAACTGAGAACATTCCCCCTAAGGTCAGGAACAAGACAGGGATGTCCACTCTTGCCACTGTTATTCAACATTGTATTGGAAGTCTTAGCCTCAGCAATCAGATAACACAAAGAAACAAAAGGCATCCAAATCAGTCAGGAGGAGGTCAAACTTTCCCTCTTTGCAGACAACATGATACTCTATATGGAAAACCCAAAATAGTCCACCAAAAAACTGCTAGAACTGATCTATGAATTCATCAAAGTGCAGGACATAAAATCAATGCACAGAAATTGGTTGCATTCCTATACACCAGCAATGAAGCAACAGAAAATGAAATCAAGGAATCGATCCTATTTACAATTGCACCAAACACCATAAAATACCTAGGAATAATTCTAACCAAAGATATGAAAAATTCATACATGGAAAACTATAGGAAGCTTATTAAATTGAAAAAGACAAAAAATGGGAAAATATTCCATGCTTCTGGATAGGAAGAACAAATATTGTTAAAACATCAATACTACTCAAAACAATCTACATATTCAATGCAATACCTATCAAAATAACATCATCATTCTTCACAGAGCTAAAACGAACAATCCTAAAATTTGTATGGAAATAGAAAAGACCCTGAATAGCCAAAGCAATCTTGAAAAAGAAAACCAAACCAGGAGACATCACAATCCCAGACTTCAAGCTGTATTACATAGCTGTAATCATCAAGACAGTATGGTACTGGCATGAAAACAGACACTCAGATCAATGGAACAGAATAGAAAACCCAGAAATGGACCCATAAACGTATGGCCAATTAATCTTTGACAAAGTGGGAAAGAATATCCAATGGAATAAAGACAGTCCCTTTAACAAGTGGTGCTAGGAAAACTGGACAGTGACATGCAGAAAAATGAACCTGGACCACTTTCTTACACCACACACAAAAATAAACTCAAAATGGAAAAAAGACCTAAATGTAAGACAGGAAGCTATCAAAATATTTCAAGAGAAAGCAGCAGATTTAGTATCCAAAATCTATACAGAACTTATCAAACTCAACACCCAAAAAACAAATAATCCAATGAAGAAATGGGCAAAAGACATGAATAGACACTTCTCCAAAGAAGACATCCAGGTGGCCAACCAACACATGAAAAAATGCCCACCATCGCTCACCATCAGGGAAATACAAATCAAAACCACACTGAGATACCACCTCACACCTGTCAAAATGACTAACATTAACAACTCAGGCAATAATAGATGTTGGTGAGGATGCGGAGAAACGGGATCTCTTTTTCACTGATGATGGAAATGAAAACTGGTGCAGCCGCTCTGGAAAACAGTGTGGAGGTTCCTCAAAAAATAAAAAATAGAACTACCCTATGACCCAGCAATTACACTACTAGGTACTTATTCAAGGGATACTGGTATGCTGTTTCCAAGGGGCACATGCATACCAATGTTTATAACAATGCTATCAACAATAGCCAAAGTATAAAAAGAGCCGAAATGTCCATCAATGGATGACTGGATAAAGAAGATGTGGTATATATACAATGGAGTATTACTCAGTAATCAAAAAGAAGGAAACCTTGCCATTTGCAACTATGTGGATGGAACTAGAGGGTATCATGCTAAGTGAAATTAATCAGAGAAAGACAAATATCATATGACTTTACTCATATGAGGACTTTAAGACACAGGATAGATAAACCTAAGGGAAGGGAAGCAAAAATAATATAAAAACAGGGAGGGGGACAAAACATGAGACTCTTAAATATGGAAAACATACAGAAGGTCACTAGAGGGATTGTGGGAGGGACATGGGCTAAATGGGTAAGGGGCATTAAGGAATCTACTCCTGAAATGATTGTTGCACTATATGCTAACTCACTTGGATGTCAATAAAAAAAATTACTTATAGAAAAAAGTTTAAAAAATAATTGTACCCAATTCACTGGTTTGTTATGAAGGTTGTATTGAAGGTATACAAAACTGCACACCACACATGGTAACCCTTAATAAATATTAGCCATTCTTATTGTAACCAAAATTCAATTCTGTTTACACAAAATTTGTGCAGAAGGACAAAGTGGGAAGGTAAAATGTGGCTTGTCCCAGGTCCTGCATAACTTTGAAGAAGACCTTGAAGCAGTTTAGAAATTCAAAGCCTTTCCTACAAGGCTCCTTAAATCTTGGAGCACTCACACAATCTTTCTCTGACAGCTGATCATCAAAAACAGTGGTCTTCTTTAGAACTATTACATGTTATGAAGGAGAAGTGCCCTGACACCATCCAGTTGATCATGGTATGAACACAGACTATGGCCACCCTGATCCGGGCATCACTGGGACTACAGGCACCAGGGAATATTTGGAGGGAGGAAGGCAGTTCTTGGTCTACAGGGTCACAGAGCTACGGCTTTCCAGAAATAGAAAGAATTTTACCCACTGTACCCTCTAATTGTGGGGGCACTTAGCTGTCTTATTTTTTGCAGTATATTATTTAGTTGAAGGAATCTATAACTTCAGCACAAAGCAACAACTATTTGAGTATGTACTACATGCAAAATCCTGTATTGGCCACACAGATATTTTTAGTGCTTCACATACTTCATAAGTTTAAGCCCTGGTTGTGCCCTTTCATTAATTAATTGTTCCAACAAATATTTATTGAGTTCATTCATTCTTTTATTTATTCAGTGTACCTGTTAGATAGCAGGCAGTGACCTAAACTGCAGGAAATAGGAGAAAATAGGGTCTTACTCTATATTTACTTAAACTTACTTATAACCTTACTGCAATACAGTGGAACACAACCAATAATAGTTTGGAGATGGTATTGGATCGTTCAGGAAACATGCAGGATATCTTGATAAATTAATTACATCTCAGGAATTGTGAGTGACCTGAAGGTATTAAACACATTCCCAATCCTGAGCAACTAACCCCCTTTGCATCTGGATTAACATGTCTGCTCACTTGAGCTGATACATAGGACAGGCCACCAGCAGAGTGTGATGTTCTGCCTCTTAACCCCTCAAGCGTGCAGAGCTCCAGAGAGGTCAAAATCTGAAGCCGTCCTTGATGGGAGGGGGTCTTCTGTGAGATCACTCCCCCTTTGCCTTCTTGAGGTGTGCAGATCCACTTCATGGGATGCAGTGTGCCTCCCCACCAGAACCAGAGCCCATGTCTCCTCTCACCAATGAAGGAAGAAGAGCTGTGCTGTGCTGTGTGGTTTAACATGCTCCCAGTTGGAGCAGAAGCATCAGTCAGCCAGATGATGGGTTGTGACAGAGTTAGCCCTCATGACCACAACCATCAATGGAGTCACTGCTTTGTGGTTCTGGACAAGGACAAGAGATGACTAGGGAGATGATGATGCCCTCTTCCTTTGGTAGTCGGTCTTCATGGGCTCAGACGCAGTCTGTAAGATTCAGGAGCAACTGCTTCAATGAGAGTCAGAGACTATACCACAGAGCTACCTGCCCAGGTACCTGCCTCCCTGACTCAACAGCCCCCTTTTCCCCTTGGTCTCTAAGGGAGATTGATGAGCATGACTAAATTCACTGAAGCCAACTCAATTTGCATCCTTCCTTTCTGCTCTTCATCCAGCCATCAAATGTCTTGTTCCTCCCCTCATTGAGTGGGGTACTCATTTAAATACGTATTTTCAGGCTTTACAAGCTATAAAATGTCATGTCGCTTTCCTACACCATGACTACTTCTCTGGTTAATTGTAAGAATTATAGTACGCATTCATTAGGCAATGGCTTTTAATAACTCCCCAGGAAAAATGTACTACCCTGACACATCTACAAAACCATACCACCTTAAGAAATAGTCACAGGTGCTGCAAAGCAGGACACAATGCTGATGATAGTTAGCCTTACATAGGACCTAATAATTGAGGAATGCATTCATATCCATAATTTCATGTGAGCCATGCAAAAACTGTGTGTGGCAGATGGTTTAGATTATTATTCCCGTATCCGTGCCCCTTTGATATGTGACTTTGCAGCTCCTACCATCAAGATGAGGAATCTATTTCCTACCCCCTTGTCTTTGGGCTCATCTCTAGGGTCTTGCTTTGGCCAATAGAATATGGTAGAATAGATATTCTGCCAACTCCAACTGTATTAGCATGCTCAGGCTGTCTTAACAAAATACCATTGACTGGGTGGCTTCAACAACAGAAATTTACTTTTTCACACTTCTGGAGAATTGAAGTCCAAGGTCAAGGTGCCATCAGGGTTGGTTTCTGGTGAGATCTCACTTCCTGGTTTGCAGATGGCTGCTTTCACACTGTGTCCCCACATGGCCTCTCCTCTGTGCTCCAGTGGAGAGAGGAAGATCTCTGGTATCTTTGCAGCTTCTTATAAGGACAGCAGTCCTATTAGATTAAGGCCCTTCCTTCATGACCTCACTTAACCTTCATCGCTTACTTGTAAGTCCTATCTCCAAATATAGCTGCGTTGGGGATTTAGGGCTTTAACACATGAATTTAGGAGAACATGATTCAGTCCATAGCACCAGGACTAGGCCTCAAGGAACCTTGTGAGCTTGACCTTCTCTCAGGACCTGCTGTCAACTCAAAGTAAGTCTGGAATAGCCAGCTGGAGGAGACTCGTGACATGGACAGAGATAAGCTGTCTCCCTGAGGCCACCCGAGACTGGGCCACCGCCAGCCAACCTGGCCACTGGCTGCAGATGCAGAAGGGAACCTGGATGAGACCAGAACCACCCAGCTGATGAGCCCACTCCAAGGTGATGACCTAAACCTGTGCACAATTAATTGTCAGTGTTTTATGCTACGAAGTTTGGGAGTGGTCTGTTAGGCAGCAAAGGCTTACTGATGTGGCAGGTATTACTTTTGTCCCCAATTTATTGAAGAGAAATGGAATTTCAAGGAAAGTGACACTCAAGGTTACATGGCTAGTAAGTCCTAGAGAATAGAATCTTCTGAATTCAAATCCTATGGTTTCTCCACGACCTCCTACTCTACTCCAGGAACGAAGGACTGAGTCTGGAAACACAGATATACTGATGTGGGCTTTTCCTAATAAATGTTTTTAATGAGCTGAACTTTAGAGTGAATAAGCATGTATGTGAATGTATGTGTAGTGTGTGTGTGGGGTGTGTGTGTGTGTTTGTGTGCACAAATATACCTGTGTTTCCTCTGAAGGGTACAGACTCAGTGTTTGTCAAGTGTTACTTCTTTTTTGTTTTTTAATCCCATTGAACAGTTTTATTGGCCGTGATGAATCCAGGCCCTGCGTATTTATGTAAGCCTGACCAGAATGGCCCCAGGGTAGAAGTCGGCATGTGCTTCAATATGTCCCCCTTCTATGGACTTCAGAGTGTTTTGCAACCCTTTCCATGACATGCTGGAGATGGTTGTAGAAATGGAGGTCAGATAGAGAACAGGGCTGAAGAGAAACACTCATCAGGGTAGAAGATATTTGCCATTTGAGAAGAATGATGGGCAAGGGCCTTGGAGGGGGGACTTGACTCCTGGGACCCTCATGAGGATTTCCTCAGTGCTGAGCTCTGTCTCTTCCTTGTCAGCCATATTCCCCAAATTCCTAATACAAAATCATTGGTTTATTTCCAATATTTTTCTCTTTATGACAACGTGATATAGGATATGAACATAGATAATTTTGCACCTGCATAAATTTTTCTGTAAACAAAATCTGAGAAGTAGGCATGCTGCATCAAAGAATATGTATTCTACAATTTTTTTGAGAAACAAGTTTTATAGATGTTGTCAAATTGCCACTGCAAAGGTTGTAGCAATTTACACTTCACCAGTAATGTGTGAACTGACTGTTTCTCCATAGCCTTGCCAAGAGAATATTGGCTAACTCTTGGGTTTTAGCTTCAGAATAGGTAAGAAATGACATACCTATCAGAGTAATTTTAGTTTGCATTTCTCTTATTATGAGTGAGTTTAGCATCTTTTGGAATATTTAATTTGTATATTTTTATATGAACCCTGCTCATATCCTTTGCCCATTTCTCTATCATGTTGTTGGTTTAATTGTTCTTTAATCACGAAACATGCTAGTCCTGTATCACTAACCAGGTTTCTTTTAATTACATTTTTACAGGACATTATTGAACTACTGTATTATTTGATTGTCTTGATTTATGTTGGTTTTTTGTGGAATTGTTGTGGGGTTTTTTGAGCATTTGTTGCGAACCTGCAATCAGACTATCAGTATCCTAAGTACAGGACCCATGAATTGCATTTACTTCTCACTTGCTCTATTCTAGTGTAAATTCATGTAATAATTCCTCACCAGGAAGTGTTTGCCTTATTGAATGTTGCCTGGAGGTTGCAATTTCACCTATCATGAGTTGAATGGTGGTCCCTGAAAAAGGTATATCCTAACTGTCAGGATCTATGAATAAGACCTTGTTTGGAAAAAGGTTTCTTTGTCTCTTAGAATGAGATAATCTGGATTATCCTCGTGGGCCCTAAATCCAATACGGTCCTTGAGACACACAGAGGAGGAACACACGGGGGAAGAAGAGGGCCACGGAAAGAGGGAGGCAGAGATTGGAGGCAGCCACAGCCCAAGGAACACTTGGAGCCACCAGAAGCCAGAAGAGGTAGGGAAGGATTCTCCCCAGAGCCTTCAGAGGAAATGCAGCCCTGCTACCATTTTGATTTCAGCCTTTGGCCTCCTTAACTATGAGAGAATAAATCTGTGTTGTTTTAAGCTACCAACTGTGGTAATTTATTATAACCCATCCACCTTCACTCCTTTGGTCCGCTCTCTGCCACATCAGGAAGCATGTGTTCCCCAGCAGACTGAGACAGGAGGAAGAGGACTGAAGGAGAGAGAAAAGCACAGGAGAGGATGGAACACTCAGTGCTAGTGGCGGTGGGTAGAGGATGAAGAGAGAGCAAAGGAAGGAAGAGCAGAAGGGGAAATGAAGCAAAAGAAAAAAAATGAGGTGAGGATGAGTTGGTTTCTGCTCAGACTCTTGCCTTTTTCTTCATCTTTCTCTTTCCCCAGTCCCTCCTCTTTCCCTCCCTCAGCAACTCCCGGCCTCCTCAGGCCTCCTGCCTCACTAAGCACGCTGCTTAGATTTTCTGTCCCGTCTCACAGTTCTGGTTACAATCTGCAGGCACAAGTGAGCGGGTTAGAAGCCTGAGCAGAGGCATGTGGCCACCCAGAGAGCTCCCCCTCCACCAGTCCACAGTGACCCTGAAGCTGCACGCCTGCATTCAGGGTCTCCTGGGCCCAGGGAGGGCCCTCAGGAACCCACTTGGAATGCTTCTGTGGTCATGCCGACCCACCCCAGCAAGAGTGAGTGAAACAAAGGCGGGAACCCAGAATTGCAAAATGTTCCCTCTGAAAAAATTCCAAAGGCTGGAAAGAGGTTGTGATCATTTTTGCTCTTTATCTTCTGGGTTTAACTGAGGGGCTTTACTCGTCTCTGTACTGCCTCTAGTGGTCACCGGGAGTAGTGTTCCCCTGAAGGACCTCATCCCCAAATTCTTCCTGATTTGTTTTTGTTGTTGTTTTTTTTTTTTTCAGAGAGAGAGAGAGAGAGAGGGAGGGAGGGAGATCAAACGGAAGTGATGGGGGGTGCAGAGAGAGAGGGAGGGACAGAAGATCTGAAGCAGGCTTTGTGCCTACAACAGAGAACCTGATGTGGGTCTTGAACCCATGACCTATGAGAACATGACCTGAGTCCAAGGCAGATGCTTAACCTTTACTGAGCCACCCAGGTGCCACTTCTCAACCCCCTTTAAAGAATTTTCTCTGTTGATTTTATTTAGGAGTTTTATTTTGGATTATTTTTACATAGGCAGATTGTTTTGCTTTGTTTCAATAAACTTTTGATTTATAGAAAAGTTGCAAAGATAGCAGAAAGAGTTGCCATATACTTTTTACCAGGTTCCTCTACATTACCTTTCTATATAACCATACATAGTACATTCGTCAAAACTAAGAAATTGACAGCAGCACATTACTATTAATTAAACAATACACTTCATGTGGGTGTCCCAAGCTGTTCCCTTAACGTCCTCTTGCAGCTTAGGATGCCACTTTGCATTTAACCTGCAGACTTAACAAGACATAGACTGAGGTGGGAAGGAAGCTCAGGAAGAGACTGAATGATAAGCAAAGTGAAGCAAGGCTGAGCAAGGCTCAGAACTGTCCCAGATTCACCCAGGGGAAGAGAGACTCACTGGGGTGGTCATTCCGCAGGTGGCATGTTCCTGACTCCATTGAGGTTGTCAGCACAAGGGTCTATCTCTGCGCGGCTCTGGCCATCCTCCTTGTAAGACCTTCTGACAGCTGCAGGAGACCTTCGTGCCTTTCTGGGATACTCGGTGACCTCTGCACAGCCCCTGTTATTCTGTTTGCAGAAACCCACAACTACAGGAGCAGAGGGGAGAGGGCTCATTTAAGCACACTCTGTGTGATGGGGGCTTCAGATGGGAGGTATGGGTCACCCTGGGATCAGTGGCCCTTGGAACTCAATGGGCCCCAAATTTTGGGGCCCTCTCTCCCCATGCCCTATGACTTCTGTGCTAGCCTTTGCAAACACTACTATCCTGTGCCTGATAGCCTCATAGACCAGGCTGGATGACATCTGTCCACCTCTAAGCCCCTTTGTCATATATCTCTAGGCTCTACTTTGTTAGTAGTTTTTTGTTTTATTTTTCAGTTCAATTTTATTTTATTTTAATTTTTTTAGTTAACAAGTTAGTTAACATATAGTGTAGTATTGGTTTCAGGAGTAAATTTTAAGGATTCATCACTTACATATAACACCTAGTGCTCATCCCAGCAAGTGCCCTCCTTAATGCCCATCCCCCACCCACCTACCCTTCATCAACCCTCAGTTTGTTCTCTGTATTTGAGTCTCTTATAATTTGTCTCCCTCTCTGTTTTTATCTTATTTTTCCTTCC
Organism: Suricata suricatta; assembly: GCF_006229205.1. Classification (NCBI taxonomy): domain Eukaryota; kingdom Metazoa; phylum Chordata; class Mammalia; order Carnivora; family Herpestidae; genus Suricata; species Suricata suricatta. The sequence continues at coordinate 45,816,506 of NC_043701.1, read as the reverse complement.
CTTCCCCTATGTTTATTTGTTGTGTTTCTTAAGTTCCACATATGAGTGAAACCATACAATATCTGTCTTTCTTGGCCTGAGTTATTTCACTTAACATATTACACTCTCGTTCCATCCACGTTGTTGCAAATGGCAAGATTTCATTTGTTCTGACTGCCATTGTATATATATATATCACATGTTCTTTATCCATTCATTAGTCAATGTACATTTGGGCACTTGCCATAATTAGGCTATTGTAGATAGCACTGCTATAAACATTGGAGTGCATGTGCCCCTTTGAATCAGCATTTTTGTTATCTTTTAGATAAATTCCTAGTAGTGCAAATGCTAGTCATAGGGTAGTTCTATTTTTAGTTTTTTGAGGGACCTCCATGCTGTTTTCCAGAGCGGCTGCACCAGTGTGCGTTCCCACCAGCAGTGCTGGAGGGTTCCTCTTTCTCGGCATCCTCGCCAACATCTATTGTTCCCTGAGTTGTTAATTTTAGCCACTCTGACTGGTGTGAGGTGGTATCTCAGTGTGGTTTTGATTTGTATTTCCCTGATGACGAGTGATGTTGAGTATCTTTTCATGTGTCTGTTAGCCATCTGGATGTCTTCTTTGGAAAAGTGTTTATTCATGTCCTCTGCTCATTTCTTCACTGGATTATTTGTTTTTTGGGTGTTGAGTTTGATAAGTTCTTTATAGATTTTGGATACTAACCCTTTATCTGATATATCGTTTGCAAATATCTTCTTCCATTCTGTCCATTGCCTGTTAGTTTTGTTGATTGTTTCCTTAACTGCACAGAAGCTTTTTATTTTGATGAGGTCCCAATAGTTCGATTTTGCTTTTATTTCCCTTGCCTCTGGGGACATGTCTAGTAAGAACTTGCTGCAGTTGAGGCCAAAGAGGTTGCTGCCTGTTTTCTCCTCTCCTCTAGGATTCTGATGGCTTCTTTTCTCACCTTTAGGTCTTTCATCCATTTTGAGTTTATTTTTGTGTATGGTATAAGAAAATGGTCCAGTTTCATTCTTCTGCAAATCCTTGTCCAGTTTTCCCAGTACCATTTGCTGAAGAGGCTGTCTTTTTTTTGGTTGGATATTCTTTCCTGCTTTGTCAAAAATTAGTTGGCCATACATTTGTGGATCCATTTATAGGTTCTCTATTCTGTTCCACCGATAGATAGCGAAGTTTCAAAAACATTTTTAGAACCAATTCTACTTTTTTTCTTTTGTGATCCCCCATTGCTTTTAACAATTGTTTTTTAAATTTACATGAGGTACAACTCTCCTCCTTCGGTGTACAGTTCTGTACATGCTGTAACAACCATCCAAGTTGGGATACGGTTCCTTCACTCTGGAAAGCTCCGCCATGTTGAAACTTTGTAGTCAGAACCTTCCCGTCACCCTTAAATCATAGTCAGCAACCTTGGATCTTATTTCTATCCCTACAGGGTGGTTCCCTTCAGAATTGCATTATAAATGGAATCATACAATACTTTTTGAACTTTGCTTCTTTCACTTAGCATAATACATTTGATTGGCATAATGCATCCATGTTGTTGAGAGTATCCGTATTTCATTCCTTTCATTCCTGAGTAGTGCTTCATGTAATGGATGTACAACTGTTTATTTATCCATTTACCCAAAGCAGGATATTCAGGTCTTTGCAATTATGAATAATACTGCCACAATTACTTGAACGCAGGCTTTTGTGTGAACATAAGTTTTCATTTCTCTAAGATAAATACATAAAAGTAGGATTGCTATATGATATGGAGAATGTACGTTTAATTTTACAAGGAATTAACAAGCTGTTTTCCAGAGTAACTATACCATTTTCATCCCCATGAGTAATGTATGAGATGCCCTACATCCTCACCAGGACTTGGTACTGTTAGTTTTTGCATTAAATATTTTAAAAGGTAGGCAAAAAGATCCCATTGTGATTTTAATTTGGATTTCCCTAACCACTAGCAATGTTGAGCATTTTTAATGTGCCTGTTTACTATCCATACATCTTCTTGGTGAGGTGTCTGTTTAAACCTTTTGTCTACCTTTTTAGGATTTGTTTTCTTATTGTTGAATTCTGAAAGGTATTTTTATATTGTGGCTATAATTCCTTTGTACAGAGTTTTTTCTCTCAATCTGTAGCTTGTCTTCACAGTAACTTTCACAGAGAAAATGTTTTAATTTTGTGAATTCCAAGTTAGCAATTTTTAAAAATGTACTGGACCTTTCTTTGATGACTTATCTAAGAACTCTTGACAATTCAAGGTTATGAAAGTTTTTCTCTTATGTGTTCTTCCCAAAGTTTAATAATTGTATGTTTTACCTTTAAATCTATGAACCATTTCAAGTTAATGTGTATGCAAAGTATGCATTGGCATTCATTTTTTTTTGGCATATGTATATTCAATTGTTTAGCACTGTTGTAAAAACCTATGCTTCTTCCAGTAAATTGTCTTTTTACCTTTGTCAAGAAATATATTGGACATACTTGTATGGATCTATTTAAAGACTGTATATTCTGCTTGTCTCTGTGTCGATCCTTTTGCAAATGTCACGCTGTCTTGATCACTCTGATTTCACAGTAAGTCTTTAAATCAGCCACCGTGACCCTTCCAATCTTGTTTTTCTTTTACAAAATCATTTTGTCTACTTTACTTTCTTTATATTTATACTTATATTTACCATTTTCAATGCTTTCCATTCTATTTGGTAGGCCTGGATTTTCATCTGGTAACATTTCCTTCCACTCCACTCTAACAAAAAGTGTAACTGGAGTTCCAGAAGAAGGTAAAAATGTGGAAGGTACAGCTTTCGTGTATTTGAAAATTTCCCTATTTCACCACTGAAGGGGAACAGAGTAGGCTGCCTCAAGCCACTTCGGCATGTGGCTTGTTCTGAGTTGGAGCCAGTCAAGACCCATCGGATTCAAGAACAATTTTATACCTTCCTAAGCGACCTAAAAGAATTTAGGGAGGGGGCCTGGCCCAGAAAGGGAGCTGGGGTAACTTTTTATCCCAATGACCTGTCTGTATAGCAGGGCAAACCTCTGATTGCCAGACACCTGCTCTTCTTCCCTCCTGTGAATCTCCCTCCCTCCCTTTGAAGCCCAGGCCCCTAACCTATTCCTCAGCTCAGCATGGCATCCAAGCCTCAATTGCCTGGCTTGTCCTTGAATCTTATGTCTTTGAGCTCCCCATATACGTAATTAAATGTGTTATTCTCCTGTTAATCTGTCTCATGTCAATTTATCAGACCAGCAAAAAAAAAAAAAAAAAAAAAAATCTAGAAAGAAAGAAGGGAAAAGTTTTTTCTCCCTGACACCATCATTTAAAAAAATGTCTTCACTGGATATAGAATTCTAAAGTCTAGTTATGGGTGGGTTTTTTTTTTTTTTGAGTTTTTTTTTTCCTTCCTTAATAATGCCATTTCATTATACTTTGGCTTACATTTTTAAAAATTATTTTTTAATTGTGGTAAATATGCATACATCATTAAATTTACCATTTTAAACATTTTCATGTGTACAGTTCAGTGGCATTAAGTACATTCACACTGTTGTGCAACCATCACCACCAGCCACCTCCAAAACTTTTTTCATCTCCCAAAATGGAAAGTCTGTACCCAACAATAACCCTCCATTCTGCCTTCCCCCAACTGCTTCCCCACTCATGGGAGTGACCATCCTACTTTCCATCTCTACAAATTTGACTATTCTTTTTTTTTTTAATGTTTACTTATTTTTGAGGGACAGAGAAACAGAGTATGAGCAGGGGAGGGGCAGAGAGGGAGACACAGAATCCAAAGCAGGCTCCAGGCTCTGAGCTGTCAGCACAGAGCCAACGCGGGGCTCGAACTCACAGACTGGGAGATCACGACCTGAGCTGAAGCCAGATGCTTAACTGACTAAGCCACCCAGGCGCCCCCAAATTTGACTATTCTTAAATCCCTCCCATGAGTGACATCAGATGTATTTGTTCTGTTTTGGATGGCTTATTCCACATTTCACAGAGCTTAAGCATTGTTTTTTTATGGACTGCTAATAACCATTCTCTCACTGTCCCGTGTGTATAACGTCTCCTTTTCCATGGTGGCTTGGTTTTCAGCACTTTGACTCTGATGTTTCACTCGGGGCTCACTGAGCTTCTAGAATCTCTAAGTTGATGTTTTTCATCACATTTAGAAACATTTAGCTACTGCTTCTTCAATTCATTTTAATGTTCCTTTCTCCTTCTTTTCCCTGCTGGGGGAAAAGACTGATTAGGTCCACAGGTTACTAAAACTGTGCTTTTGAAAGATCTTTTTTGGTAGTTTGGATAGTTTCAATTAGCCTGTTTTCAAGTTTACTAAGTCTTTCTTCTGCAGGGTTCAATTTTAGATTGCTCTTATTCAGTTATTGTAGGGGTTTTGTTTATTTGAGATATTTATTTCAGACATTATTTTTCAAGCTCCAGAATGTCCATTCCATTTGAGAATTTCTCTTTTGGAGTTTCCAGTTTTCTCCTGAAAGATCCCAACTCATCACAACTCATCACTCTTATTTTTGTCCTTTTCTTTAAGCTCTTTAACATTTATTATAGTTGTTTTACATTCTTGTCTGCTAATTCCAATAAATGAGTTATCCATTTATCTACTTCAATTGGTCATGTTTTCTCTTGATTATAGGTCATGTTTTCTTGGTTCTTTACATTTCATAATTCTTTTATTCCAGGCACTGTTTATATTAGAAATGAAGACTAAAGTCTAACATTGTTTTGTTCCTTCCCAAGAGTAAAATCTTTTCTTCAGTGGTTACAGTGAGTGACTGACCATTCTGATTCTAGAATTCTAGAATTAATTCTAGAATTTAGTTCAGCTGGGAAGCTACTATGGCTATAAACTCATTTATAAAGGTTTCATTTCTCTCCAAAATTTAGTTCACCAAGTATTTGTTAGGCCGCTAGCTCTTCACTAGGCCTGCAGAGAAACAGTTTTTATTTGGTCTAAGTTTTTTTGCGTTTACCACAAGAGTGAAAGTCTTTTGTATCCTTCTGCCTTCTAACTGGAAGTAGAAGTCTCTGTTCTTTATTTTTAATTATCCTCCGTCTAAAAAGCGGTAGATTAAGGTATCATTTTTGTCTTTCATCTCTTCCAAAATCATACTAGTGGGACTGTAATGTAGTACAAGAGGAATAAATTCATACCAGTGGCAGAATGGAAGGAAAAGATATATTTACCAGCCAGAAATTGTGATAGATTTCCAGAAGACCAAAAAACAATATGATTGTATACTGAACAATTATAGTAGAGGGAGCTACAACCCCAAGTAGGAAATAAGAAATTTAAATACTGTCAGTTCCTAATCAACATGTTCTCAGGGCCTCTCCTTCTTTATATAACTCAAGGATACTCTGAGATCAGACACTATATACAGAAAAAGAGCAGTAAGAATGATAACAAGTCATCAGAACAAATGGAAGCCAGGACACAGTGGAATGGGATAGACGGGAAAACAACACTGAAAGTTGACCACATTCCCAGATCAAGGGATGGATCCTGATTAGAATCTAAAATGATTATAGGTATCTCATTCCCTTTGCCAATGACTGCTTCAGAAATCCAGGCTAAAACTGAGCCATGCAATGTATTTCCCTGCTGCACATTACTGGTGCCAGTAAGCACATGGACTTTTATTCCGTATCTCAGAGGAGAGCCTCTTTGTGCTTACTGTTGGGACTTGAGCAAGGAATCCTACAGCTCTCTTTGCTATTGGAAACCACTTTATGCCCACCAGCTTAAACTCACTTAGTGCTATGGATGAGAGGACTGAGTCCTTGAAAACTCTTCTTGGTAACACTGTTATATGTGAGAATTAATCATTCATTTCATTATTTTCTTAAACCAGGTGAATTTGGGATTTCTCTTATTTGCAGGCAAAAAAATAATTGATACACTACCCCAGGACCCTTGCACCATATTTTCCTTCTGCTTGAAATATTTTTCCTCTAATCTTAGCATAGCTGCTCCCTCCTGCCTTTTAGATCTTAGCTTAAATATCACTCCTCAGAGTGGTTTCATTGGCCCCTTGACCTGAAGTAGCCATCCAGTCCTCTCTGTCCTGCTGAAGTTCTCCGCATAGCGTTTATCACCATCTGATATTTTTGTTCACCCTCAGTTCATTATCTGCCCCTCTGTCAAAAATGTGAACATACTAGGAACTGAATTTTGTCCTATTTACTGCTATATCTCTAGTGTCTAGAGCATGATCTGGCCCAAAGTCAGTATTCAGCAAGTACACGTTGAATAAAAGAAAACATAGCAAGAAAACATGCAAAACCACTAATCCCTTGTATCACTTAAGAAGTGTGATTTGTAATGACAGAATTTTGAAGTATCTTTGAGTATATGAAGGAATTTGAGATCATCTGGTCTAAGGTTACCAATGTTGTGGGTTTTTTCTCTCTGAGCATGTCTGAAAGATACAGCACAAGATAAGGCTGTGAGCACCACTGGAAGGGATGCCCTGGCTGGGCAGGAATTGGTGGGGGTGAGGTGGGAGGGTGGGGTGGAGATATCAAAATGGAGTGGGAGGAGACTCAGGGAAGAGTTTATGGTTCTAGAAATCCTTCCAGGTGATGAGTCTTTTCTAGGGAAACACGTTCATGCTCCTCTTTGCCTGAGCTCCTCCCACTCCTACTCCCAAGCCCCCTTTGAAAAATACTGATCTGATCTCACTACTTCCTTTTTAGAGACAGTGACCCTGCAAGGTTAAAGATTTGCCCAGGGTCAAGCAGTTAATGGCAGAGCTGAATTCGAATGCAGTATTCTGACACTGTCCTATAGATTTGGATAAGGAGCAAGGAGAGCGCAGATTGCCAAGATCCATGTCTCTGGACAAGAGTCCTGTAGTGGTTCAAAGCAGGGAATCTGGAGCCTGGTTATCCTGGGCTCAAAGCCTGTCTGTGTAACCACGAAAAATCTATTAACCTCCTTGAGTTTCATTTCTGAGTCTACAAGTTCTGGGTTCACGTGAATACCCAATGGCCACTTAAAACTCAGCACATCAAAATTAAATGCTCTGTTTTCCCTCTCCCCAAAACCTGTTCCTCCTCCTGTCTTCCCAGTGTCATTAAATGCCAACCTTACCTCCCCAGAAATCTAAGGCTGATGCTTGGCAATACCCTTCTTCCTCAACTTCCCTCACTAACACCAAAGCCTACCAAATCTGCATCCTAAATACCTCTCCAATCAAATCACCTTTCATCCATTCCCATTGTCACGCCCCTCTGTCAGGCTACATTCATATATTTTTCCCAAATGACTGCAAGTTGACTGACTTGCCTTGTTGCCAGTGATCTTGCCCTCTCCCGTCCTTACCTGCGTAATCCATCTAACATACATGTCGGATCATGACACTCTCCTCTCTGATCCCAAGTTTCCGCTCCATCAAATGCTTTGATGAGCAGCTCAAACTTCCTCCCTAGCTTGTGTTTCATTATTTCCATTTGCATTCTCTACTCCTCCATATTGAAAATTTTTCCATCCTTTGAAAATAGTGTGCATATTCCACCCTTTGGTTATTTTTTCATGCCTCAAGTTCTCGTCTGGGAGAATTCTTGACCTTTTTCTGGCCAACTCATACTGTTTGATATCAGTTCATCCAGAGAGTCTTGTGACACATACCTTCTCCTTATGTCCCCAACAACATCTGGCTCAGGCATCACTCCGGTGCACTTCCTTGACAGCCTGTGCTGCTCCCATCACACTCCCCGCCACACCATATATAACTATTGATCTATCTACACCTTGTCACTGACCTTAACCTCTGTGAGTTCAGGGCCTGCGCCTCATATGTGCACTATTGTATCTCAGGTGCCTAGCATGGTGTATGGTTGATAGCAGTAAACAGCAGCTTTGACTATTTAATATTATTCCTCAATTTTTTCCACCAATTTTAACATTTCTGAATACATCCATAATAATGGAACTCGAAGGAAAACACAGTCACATCTCTTTGGCATCACATCTGTTTGGTATCTTATCATAAAATAATGAGTAATAACAATATAAAATATTTAGCATCCAGATATATACATGGATGTTTCAGTGAGATTTTCTCCCCAAATTCACTGATGCTCTTGAGAAGGAGAAAAAAAAAAAATTACTGGGAGTGCTCTTGTACCTGTTGACTTAATCTAGTAAAGGTCAAAGATTACTCTATGTGTTTAAAAAAATTTTTCTGTGAACAAATCATTTAAACTTCAACCACGCCTTTACTATCCCAAGAACAGAAACATTCTTAGTTGATAAACAGCTGGTAACAAGCATCTTTATCTTCCCTAACTCTGTTCTTTGAACATAGTATTGAATGGCAAAGGTCTTATTATAAGGATTACTCTCCCTTCTATAAAGGTGGGAGAGGCAAGTTATGATTGAGTTTTCAGATAATGCGAGATCACACACACTAAGGGACTCCATTTAAAATGTTGACCTTCTGAAGCAGAAAAAAAATGAGCTAATCTCTTCAACAAAATTTTACTTTCTTTAGACTATTTTAGAAATACACCTAAGACAAATAGTTTTGTTTCTATGGGGGATAAAAACTTGAAAATACTATTCGTTTTCCCTCTGGATAAATTTTAGAAGGAATTGTTGATTTTGGATTCAGAGTAAATGTCATAGTGGCTTTTTTCCTAATTAGCAAAATTAAATGAGAACAAGGCATCATAAGAAGCACCATTTCTATACAGAATTCATTTAGTTTATAAGAAAAAAAACATACATTGAATATTAATATTATATTTCTTATTAATAGATTCCATGAAGTAAGGTTACACAGATACGTGGTCTTATTCTCTCCTACCTGGCATCCTAAGCAAGTAAAATATTTCTATGGTAAAATCTTAACCTCCGTATTTCAAGACTCCCAAGAAACATTACTTATCAAGGCTGTACACTTTTAGATATATCCCAATGTAATAAACTGTAAGTTAAGTCTGAATGTACAAATCAGATGAAAATTAATTAAAAAATTAATTTTTATTACCAAAATACTCTATACAAAGATTTGCCAATGATATTCTTGAATTCAGATAAGTGTTTGTAACAGTGTTGGTTAAGTACAGAGAAAATGAGAGGAAAGATTGAAGATTTGAAATAAAATGAAGATAGATATATAAGCAAATGAAAATGGCTTGACTTTGTAATGTAAACTAATGGAAAAATATGATTTGTTTTGCCAACCACTGATTTATATAGGAGATAGTATAAAATCTAATAAGATAGGCATGCAATTCTTTACTTAACAAATTATATATTCGGAGCATTTTGCCTCTCAAGAAAAGAAACACTTTTGTCTGGGTAAAACAAAAGCAGATACTAGACAACATTAGCTAAAGTGGTGCATAGAAGTGTCACAATGTTAATTAAGCTAATCATTTATTTCTACCTTGTCTCATTTCACAAAGAGTATTGAAGAGCTTATAAAAATAACAAAAGCAATAAAGTAAATATGTAGACGCCCAGAGCAAAACTAATCATAGCTTTACAGCAAGTTACCTAATAAATATTATAATACATTTTTAAATTTAAAATTTTAAACTTATTAAACATTTTCTGAATTATTTGATAATTGATTACCAAAAAAGAAAAAGAAAAAGAAAAAGCTGTAATTTCCAGGATGGAAATGCAGAGGTGAGCCAGGGCAGCTACTTGGGAGGAGAAGGGTCATTTTTATGGTCCCTAAAATATCTCTAGAAGAACTAAAAACATGATCCCAATTAACTCAGCTTGCCTCATACAGTTTTTCATATGGTAAAATATAAATAATTGTATATCTTTGAATTAAATAGAAAAACATTTCATTGCTGCTATTTCTCTGATTGCTTAAAATGTTGAGCATATTTTTTAAAAAAATATAATTTGATAAAGTATTGAAATATTAACCTCCATAGAGATTAATATTAACCTCCATAGAGCACAGAGTTATTACCAAACTCTGGGCACCATGTGTCTTGGTTTGGCTTAAAAACGGGGACCCTTTGTTGTTTTCTATGTGCCGACCACAGAGTAGGGCCTCAATATTTGTTGAGTGCATGACTTAACAAATTAACAAGACCTAGGTATGATCTGTGAAAATGCCATGAAGGAAAACTACCATCATCAGTCAACTGAGACCAAATGGGACCATTGTCAGATTGAATACGATGTGTTATGTTTATGCATTGTTCAGGGTCTAAAGAACACAGAAATCCTTCTAATGTCAAGATGATCTAGACCCCCAATACTCCTGAGTATCCAACTAGAAACATAAAGTCTAGGCATTATTCACTGAAAAGGGACTCTAAAGACTATTTTCCTACAACCTCCACTTTTGCAGATAAGGAAATCGAGGCCTAATTGAATCACTTGACCAATTGACATATGTAATTAACATTATTGATGGAACTAATACCCTGTTTCTCAATCCAGGGTTCTTTCTACCACGCAGGCTACTTTGATAATTTAATCAGTGAGATGATCAAATAAAAAACAGCAAGTTTGTCTTAGTTTGTCCTGTTTCTTTTTACCTGAGTTCTTTCTTAAAGTCAAGATATACTGAAACTGGATCTGAGTAAATGTGGAAAACAGGGAGATGCTGGGAAGGTCCTGGAAGCAACTGGGGCAGCAAGATAAATGAAACTGACAAACACCTTGCCTCACTCCCACATGGTAGCAAAAGGGGAGTGGATGGGGGAGGATTCGGGCTTGTCTTTGACAGGGTCTGACTCAGTCAGTTGTTGGTTAAGAAAAAGTACTGTCTATGGGGACATAGCCAAAGAGATTTGGACAGAATATTATGTCCAAAAGTTCATTTATCAACAAGATAACAAACTCTTGGACAGATTTCCAGAGTAAAAAATGTTGCTTGGAATGTAGTTATATTCCAAGTAACTGTTTTTGCAGTAACTCTTGCGAACCATTCTGGCCCATGTATGCTCACTCCTCCAAGCAGTAGCTAAGCAACATTATCATGCTCATGCAATCAAATTATTGCTGAGCAAAATTAGTGCTAGCAAAACAAAAGGTCAACTATAGGACCTTTAAGCCCTAATTAAGAAAAATGTACTTAATTGAATGGCAACAGATTCCTCCAAGCATCATTTCCCTCTTAGAGCTTTAAGTTTTCAAAGCCTCAGTGAATTAGGACAAGGCACTGTGTGCGTGCACACACACACACACGTATATACACATTATGTATATAAATATAGAGCTGGCTCTTGTTTGTCACAGTAGTTATGGTCCATGGCGTCACCATGAGCAGTGAATTAGCAAATATTGAACCACTGTTCCTTGGGGGAAATACAGGGGTAGGCTCCTGGGTGCCTCTGGTCATAACACATTCTTAAACTGATCAATACATAACCTTGTTTTCTGTGTGTTTTATTTAATATATACTGTGGCTTCATTAATATGGAACTCACGATCAACAGCATTTTCATATCCTGCCTGAATGAAGCTGACCTAGCACATGTATTTTCTCTGAAGGGTACGTCATAGCCCCACATGTGCTCAGGAACACGAGATAGCGCTTCAGATGCTTGGGGGCCATTATAAACAGCAAAATCCTCAACAAAGAAACCCCGTGAAAATACGAATTAACAAGGCACTAAATAGATCACGAAAAGGACACCCGTTTACTGTAGGAGAGCTAACACAGGGAGCTGAGGCGTCACCCTGCTCTACCTCAGCTGGGAAGGTCCTATCGGTGACTCAAAGTTTTCACTCCTCTGGCCTGTCTGGGAATGACTCAAAGTGCCAGGAGTATGGACTTGGGGGTTACAAATATGTTTTAAAAAATAGGTGGATTCACAAATATGGATTCTGTGAATAACGAGGACCGACTGGACACATATAGTACATGTAGCCATCTGGCTGTGTATGTATACGTGTGGGCATTTCTCTGATGACCAAGTAAGGTGAGGCCAGTGTTGTTGACAGTTGTGACTATTTGCAACCACAGTGTCATTTCTAAAATGCAACAAGACTATGTTATTCCTACACAGCAGGTTAAGTATGTAGGTAACGTAGGTAACGCTGTGTTCTGGGGGTGTTTAGGCAGCTATAAAATTTCCATTCTTCTTACTCCTTCTCTTGAGCCTTTCAAAAGCCATCCTATTTCTCTTTGTTATGATTGATTGAGACAATACTAAGGCTCCTATTTTGATGAAAATAGGAGGAAATAGGAAACCTGGGAACCTCCCCTATCTTTCTGGAGGAGGGAAGAGTGTAAGCCTACAGCTTTGCCCTGGTCGAAAGCAAACAGGGCTCTTTGTGTTACTTGGCATGAATCCAGGCAGAGAGGAAGGGGTACATGGACTTAGATCTATTTACTGTCTGGCTCTCTTATTTTCCATGTGATCTTTATCTATAAAATGAAAATAATAACATTTCATATCTCGGTAGTGTTATGAGAAGTGGAAATCATATATGTTAAGCACTTTGCATTTTGTTCTCATTAACAACAGCAACAATAATCATTCTCATATTAAACATGGAGAGTAGAGGGGCACCTGGGTAACTTAGTCTGTTAGCGTCCAACTTTGGTTCAGGTCATGATCTCACGGTTCATGGGTCCAAGCCCTGCTCTGTACTGACAGCTAGCTCAGAGCCTGGAGCCTGCTTCAGATTCTGTGTCTCCCTCTCTCTCTGCTCCTTCCCCACTAATTCATTCTCTCCCTCTCTCTCTCTCTCTTCTCTCTCTCTCTCTCTCCCTCCTTCTCTCTGTCTCTCTCTCTTTCTCTAAAATAAATAACATTAAAAAAAATTTTTAAACATCAAGGGTAGAGCAAATTCAGCTGTAAAAGAGCTACAAAGGCAATTTAACAAGCATCTCCTCAGTCATACTAGGTTTGGTACTGCTGAATTTGAAAGTACAGCATGGCTGCATGCGTCATGATAAACTTGAGCCTGTAGCAGAACTACTTTCTCCAATACACTGTGTGCCAGTCACTCCAGGCTGTCAAAGTCATCAGCTGTCCCAAGAGCATTAAGTGTTGCCCCACCCTCTGCAGAGAGCTCTGGTGTTCAAGGTCCATGTAAACGATTCCGTAAGAGACACCTGGTATCAGTTTAAGGCCAACAGAAAGAGTGCCCAGTGCTCATGAGGTTCCCGCACCCCTTCTGTCTGTCTGTCCTTCACTCTTTCTGGTTTCAATATGCCTTGTGCATCCCCCCAGCTGGTGATTCCCATCTGCTACTACTAAAGTATGAAAAACAGAAAATTTTTGAGGCTAAAGAGTTGTGAGAGGAAAAGATAGTTGCTGCAAAGAGACAGAGATCAGGATAGAAATGTATATAATAGATATATGTTAATACATATATTACATATATAATATCATATGTGTAATATATAGAGATCCAGACATTTGCTATAAACATTTACTCATAAACAAAAGCATAAAATTACTGGAAGTCACATTTTCCTACACAAAAATGGGACAGACCCACAGAATCGCCTGCTGCTTTCCATGATAATGAGTTACCTAACACTTGAGATGAGGAGACAAGGCTAGGGGGCAATTTGTCAATGACGCAGTGACGATTGTTGGCTCGTTCTCTCATTGAGCCCAACGGGTCATCAGTCTCCTCAGTCCCGGAGTATTTATGGGTTAACAGTCACTGCAGGAGTCAGTATAGTCTGCATATGGGAGCTCCCCGTCCGGAAGCATCATTCAGATGACTTTTTAGAGACTGCCATTATCTCCCAACTCAGGGATTCTATAATTCTGTATCTCCAAATTCAGGGCTGACACCTGGCAGATACACTCTAGACTATTAAAATATTGAAAGCCTACTGGCTACTAAATACTGAAACATTTCCATGTGGTTGGTAAACAGTTCCTGTGACAGCACCTTTAACAGAGGACGGAATGAAAGGACACCGGAGTCTGGAGAGTAGGAGGGGCAGAACCTTGCTGTTTTAAGGAGCCTTTGCTGTTTATGCTCCTTACTTTAAGGGAGTAACTGCAGAATGTTTCCCCGGAAGCAAGTTTTTCTTTTTTAATGGGAAAACGCTTTAACAGACTTCGTGCTTACACTTCATCTGGGCAGGAGCGATCTGAATAGAACAAGGCTAAAATTTCTCTATGTAAAAAAGGCTACCTTCCTTAGACGACCACAGACATCTCTTGTGCTGAGGGCTCTTGTGGTTTCCCCCAAAGGGATAAGAGACAGCATGGGGGACCAAGGGGCGGGGACTCAGTGAGAAGCAACGATGGGAGAAGAGGCTCTGGTTTGTGGGAAGCAGATGCCCGCGATTTGCAGAAAGAGCCGAGCCGCCTGGCCCAGGAGAGAGGCGGTATTTGTGCCGGTCATATGCTGATACCCTGCTGTCTGCCGCCTGTTTTCCTTCCCTGCACTGCAAAGACCCACTGCAAACCTCCAATCTTCCTTCAGTCAACTGTTAGGCCAGCTGCCTCGCTTAGAGATCCCTGGGGGATTCAGAAGGGACCCAGCGGGAGAAGTCCAGCGTGCAGGCCACGGGCAAGGGTACTGGAGGTAACCAAAGGGAAAGTGCTGAGCAAAATGAGTTGGGGTGCACAACAGGCAGAAGCTCCCGGGAAGGTCACCTGAGATGAGGGCCACGGCGCCATATTTGGATTTGAAAGGCAGGAGAGTGTGTGGAAACTTGAATGACCCCAGAAATAGTCCCATTTTCTTCGTGACTATCAAATTGTAATAAGCTCTCATGATTTACTTGGGAGGTTACCTGTTGTACATAACAAAAGTCTTACATGCAAATGAGATCTTCGGAAGTATTTATCAGTCTCCCACAAATACCAAAACCAAACCAAAACCAAAGGACTTGCTTTGGTTTGGATCAGTCAGCCACTATCAAAGGACTCATAGGCGCCCACTGCCCCCCGCCCCCCCCCACCCCCCATGTGGCGTGGACCCACTGGACTGCACCCAGCCTGCCCGCTGCCTGTGTTCTCCTCACTCAGGGGTCTTACAGACAGTTCCATCCTGGCTCAAAGAGCTGGTGTGTTACTATATCTCAGGTGCTGACCATCAGTGCCCTTAAAGTACAGAACAGTACAACTGTCAGAGGTCAGTCATCATCATCACGAAACAATAGTTCACTGTGACTACAGAAGGAGCCATGCTTTTAGTAATTTTGGAAAGTACTAAAATTTATGATGACAGTGTTAACATTACCTACGATTTCACCTCCTCAAATCACATTAATGTATGTGTGTACTCCCCCACCCCCAAGCTTTTTTCCATGCATTAAAAAAAAAATAACAGAAGGGGCGCCTGGGTGGCTCAGTCAGTTAAGCGTCCGGCTTCAGCTCAGGTCATGACCTCACGGTTCATGGGTTTGAGCCCTGTGTTAGACTCTGTGCTGACAGCTCAGAGCCTGGAGCCTGCTTTGGATTCTGTATCTCCCTTTCTCTCTCTGACTCTTCCCTGCTTGAGCTGCCTCTCTCTGTCTCTCAAAAATAAATTAAAAAACATTAAAAAAAGTATCATATATCATATACACTTTTATATTGTTTTATTTTCACTTACCATATAATGGCTATCCATCATCAAAACTCCTCTGAAAGTATAAGTTGCAATGACTATGTAATAATTTTTGTATGAAATGTATTAATCATACTAGACAATTTAGTTCTTTCCAAGTTTTTAGTGTTACAAACACACCCAAAAGAAAAATGGGCAAATGGCATGAAACAGGAGTTCCTGGAATTTGAGGTATAAATATCCTACAAACATGAAAAGCTATCTCAATTTACTAATATTAAAGACCTGCAAACTAAACACAGCTAGATATTATTTTCGCTTATAAACTGCAAACCATTTAAAATACTTGATAAGCCCTCATGTTGGTGAGGGCATAGACAAATAAACATTCTCAAAAGCTAGACGGAAGTGTAAATTAAAAACAGCATCTTCTATGGTCATTATGGCAATTTCAGCATTGTTTGTAATACAGAAAATTGAAAACAACCCAGATGTCCATTAATAGAGGATAAATTTGATAAGTTTAAAAAAAATTTTTTTAATGTTTATTTTTGAGACAGAGAGAGACAGAGCATGAGCAGGGGAAGTGTAGAGGGAGACACAGTATCTGAAGCAGAATCCAGGCTCTGAGCTGTCAGCACACAGCCTCATGTGGAGCTTGAACCCATGAACCATGAGATCATGACCTGAGCTGAAGTCAGACACTTGACTGACTGAGCCACCCAGGAATCCCGATAATTCCAGTAAGTTAATAGGAAGAAATACTATGGAGCCTTTGGAAAGAATGGGATAGATTGTATCCATGCTGACATGAATGATGTCCAGAATGTACTGATGTTTTATAAAGTTAGAAATGTTAAAATGATACCAAAAATACTTTGTACTCTATACACATGCTCTGGTTAGTGACTGATTAGCTCCCGGAAATGGAAGCTGTAGCTGAAGCCCGTGACGCAGGTCATTGCAGCCCTGTGCTTGGGGAACTACATCCTTTCCTACAACATTAAACACTGCTTCGCCTTGCTCCTTCAATTCCTTGAAATAGTTGTATGATTCCAGCTACAGTTGATGTCACTGTAGGCCCATCCTTCCAGGCTGAGGTGCTGTTTATGATGACCTTCATCATGTCAAGGAGTTCCCATAGTCACCAATAACCTGTTACTCTTTTATCCCATTTCCTAGACCATTGCTGTTAAAAGTACCATGGAAATTCCATGCTTTCATTCTAACTTCTAGCATGATTCTCTGCGTTTGTTCCTTTGGGCCAGGTGCAGTGCTGTAGAGGCTGGTAAGTGTTTAGGCGTGGACTGCAAGTATTAGGCACCAGTAAACCCTTTGTTAGCCAATAGTAGGCTCAAGTTTCTTCCAGAATTCAAAACAAAGAGTAGAAGGAGAAACCACAGGAACACAAATGACATGTATTGCATAACAACCTGTGAGAGACTGTAGAACTCTCATTGCTTAAGGGCAGTCGCCATGGGGAACATAAGCCCTCAATGACCAAGAATGTGCAATCAGATCTGCTCTTTTGGCTCTCATTCAGCTGAAAATGTAGAACAGTACACAGTGTAGAGACAATACATGGCAGTAAATGGCAACGGTATACTCAGTGAATGTGGACTTTGGATGGTATCCAGGAGACAGAAGTTGTTATATCCAATCATCATCGAGGTGAATTAAATGAGATGCTTCAGAAAACCCATTTTAATTTTTTTTAACATTTTATTAATTTTTGAGAGAGAGACAGACAGACAGACAGACAGTGTGATCAGGGAGGGGCAGAGAGAGAGAGAGAGGGAGACAAAGAATCTGAAGCAGGTTCCAGGCTCTGAGCTGTCAGCACAGAGCCCGATGTGGGGCTCGAACACACAAACCGAGAGATCATGACCTGAGCTGAAGTCAGATGCTTAACTGACTAAGCCACCCAGGCGCCTCTGAAACCCCATTTTAATTTTTGGGGGGATATAAAACTCCTGTTTAATCAATTATAGATAATAAACAATAAATTTTCACAGTTTAGTGGAATATATAATTTTCAAATCATATCCTACACATATAGCATGGCAGTAAAACTAGCTTGTGAGGTGCAGTATAATCTCAAGGAACCATATTCCCTGGCTTGTTAAATCATTCTCAGTTAATTTCATATTTGTGTAACCCCATTTTTATAAAATGAAAAAAGGATTATATTAGTAATAATGCTAATATTTGCAAAGAAAACTGTTTGGAGGAAATTACAGCAAGCTATTAACAGTGTTTATATTCAAGATATGAGAATATGAGACACTTTCAGTTTTTCTGCTATATGGTGATGTATGTACAGGCAAGTCAGGATAATATCATTTCTGATTCCATGAAGAAGAAAAGTTATTACAAAAGAGCGAATCAGATTCATTACAGAGTTTTACTTCTGTTGCATTAAGTATCAATAACAATAGGATTCTTAGAATTTTGAGGTTGTGAATTAAAAAAATGTATATCTAGACAAGTTGTCACTGGTCTTGAAAGCCATAGATAGGCAAGAGTTCAGAAAATATCTCGACTGAAATAATCCATTGGAAATGATGCTCTGAGAGATTACAACTGAGAACTCAAGAACAGACGCTCTTACTATCAAGAGATTAATTATGACCTTTGAAACCCATAAAATATATCACTGAATCGAAACAGTCATTGTACAAATAGGTTACAAAGACCTAAATCAGTTCTTCATAAAAAGATAGATAATTAAAAGATAGCTAAATAACAATAGCCTAAATTCAAAATACCAATATATATGAACAAATAAACCATGAGGGAGAAGAAGACATGATGAAATAAAAGGGTAAAAAATACCTTTGATAGACCCAGTGTCAAAAAGCATCATTCGGTAATGAAATTAATAATTCAAGAGATATGAATTAAGTAATACTGCTTCTAGAATTCAAAGATGCTAGATTAGATAAAAACAAACAAGATATAGTTTTAGAGTAAAATGACCATAAAGTAAAGAGAAGTATTAAAGAAAAGGATAAAACAGGATGATAGAAATAAAAGTAACCTGAATAATTACAACAATAAATACTAATTAGATTTCTACACTAAATAACAGAAATTGTTTGAGTTTTAAAATGCAATCACAGGTATTGCTTCTAAGAGACCAAACCAGAGGACACAGAAGAAAATTTTCTAAAGAACAAAGTTAACAACATAGAGAAGGCAAAATTGTGGATGTTGGGTGATGTCCATGGTTCCTCCCAAATTTCTAACACCTTCTATACATTTTTCTTGCACACTATTGCTGCATTGCTGGCTACCTGGCCTTATCCTGACTCTTGCTGTTGTTCATCTAGTAATAATTGTGCAATAGAGAGACAGCTGCCCGAGCTTCCCCATAGTAAAGGCTGTTTTTCCGAGCTGGGGGACAAAGAGATGGGACCCTATTTGAACTGCTTTCCTGCTTCATTATAGGCTTGCTGTTTGAGTACTCCAGATAGCAGAGCTCCAAGAGCCTGTAGTTATAACGGGCGTAGTTTTGACCATTCTGGCAATACTGAGACTAGTATGCTTGGTTTGGGGTCATGTTCTAAGTTTTTTTCTTTTTTTCCTTTTTTTTTTTTTTATGCAGATACCAAATGACTTTATTTGAAGGATGGTACAAAGGAAAGAATTTATGTAGATGTTTCAGTCATTTGCTACTTTAACGAGTAATGGAGCAAGGTTGTGACAAGGATTTCTAGGCATTTTTAGTCAACAGTTCTTTCCTTTGTTTTGAAAGAGAGCTGATCACCTCTCATCTGAGTTGTTATATCTGTCCTCACCCCTCCAGCAGCCTCAGAGTATGTTGGCATCCATGGATTTATCAGTCACAGACTGAATATTGATAGTTGCAGCTTCTCTTCAATTATCCCAATGGTACATGACACACAGAAAGCTGTCATTTGACTGGGGCACAAATTTCAACTGTCTGCTGCCAGGCTGGTGTGTGGGAGCAGTGATACAGCAACTGAACAAACTGCCCGGCACTCACTTCCCCCGTGACTTTGCTGTCTGCTGCTCACTAATGCACACCCCGCATTTCTGAATGACTTTTTCTAATTGCTTTTCTTCATGGAAAAACAAACTGCCATTCAGTGAAAGGGAAAAATTTTAATGATGGTTAAAATGGCCTGTGATGTGAGGTATACAAACAGAGTAAGTGAAGAAGACATGCTGCTTGAGAAAAATAGGAGCCTGCTTTGACATCTTTGTATGTACAAACCTAGGTATTAAAGAAAATCTTGGGCCCCAATAAACACCAAGGGCCCACGATACTCTGTAGCATAGATCAGTTAAGTTCCTGAGTAGTTATTTTCAGCAGCAGTTATGGGAGCTATTAGAATTTAGAGGCACCTGGGTGGCTCAGTTGGTTAAGTGTCCAACTTTGGCTCAGGTCATGATATCACAATTCATGGGTTCGAGCCCCGCATCAGGCTCTGTGCTGAACGCTTGCTCAGAGCCTGGAGACTGCTTCGGATTCTGTGTCTCCTTCTCCATCTGCCCCTTTCCTGCTCACACTCTGTCTCTCAAAAATAAATAAATGTAAAAAAAAATTTTTTTAATAATTTAGATCCATTTCCACGGTTGAAGAACTAAGGCTGCAGAAAATCACCTGAGAAATTAGCAGTTTTTACCACTATTTCTCATCACCACCAATTATTGAGCCCTTGCTAGGTCCACAGTATGTGTAAAACACATTATGTGCATACATTGCTTAATCCTCAAAATATAACCATCTGGTTTGTATTATTATCTGCAGTCACACAAAAAGAAACAGAGGCTCAAGCAAAAGAAGTGCCTTTCCAAGGCCACCCAGCCTTGTCAGGAGCCGAGTAGAAATTTGAGCTATTCTAGCCACGATACCTCATGGCCTCTGTGTCTACTAACAAGCCTCCTTAAACTATATACTACTACTTACTTATGGGGAAAATCTGTAACGGGGGTTCCATTGTATCCATACGTCCACTAGGAGTAGAGTAAAATGTAATGCTTCCTAAAAGTAAGGTAGTCTGTCCTATTCAGGCTACTTTGCATGGGACCAACAGAACAAACAATGACGTGGAGTGGTACTGTCCCCACAGCGCAAAGTCTTTTCCCTTCCCTTATCCTATTACAGAACTGCACCCGACTGTTGGCTCACAGCACAGATGTTGAGAATTATAGAGCTGGGAGCAAATTTAGAGCTCCTCAGATAAATTTAGAGCCCTTTTCATTTTACAGATGAGAACATTCAGGGACAGAAATATTAAGGAGCATGGCCAAGGCCGCAAGATTGTTAGTCAAACAACTAAGACTAGAATGCAGGCCCCCTGACTCTCACGGTACCATGGGAACCGTTGTGCAAAGTAACCCTATGCTTTGTTCTCCCTTTGACGCTTTGATAAAATCCATGTTTCAAGTTAGTGACTGATTGCTTCATGCTTCTTTGCTTTAGTGGGCAACAGTCTACCAGAACTACTTTCCAAACTCACAAGAAGTAAATGAGAGCAATATAAATGGAATGCACGACGTAAAACGGGACGTGTAGAAGAAAATGACATTTCTCATAAAGCTCTTGTAAAGGAGCACACACCTAGAGTACACAGCGTGACTCAGAGGGCGTGGTGAGGGAGAAGATAATCACCGGGCCAAACAAAGCAAATGCCAGGGAATCTCCATTCTTCTTGCTCAGGGACAAAGGCTAATCGGCATCTGGTGCTCTGAGGCTGGTATCCCATCCCCTGCAAGGAGGAGGTCATGAACAGAAGAGCTGAGCGCGTGATGCTGAGAACATTGCACCCACGCCCTCTGCTGCCCTCCCTTCCACCCCTTGACCCTGCTTTGGTTTAGGCCTGGGCTACGTCAGTTGGAAATGGCCTCCATGCCACACTATTGACTGTGTGCAGGGATTTGTCAGGTCAAGCCAGGTGCTTAATCTCTCTCTATCTCACAAGACAGAGCCCAAGCTCTTGAGTTTAAGACCTGCAGTCATCCAGACCTTGGCGAGGCTGGTTGATCTCCCATTTTCCCCTCCTTGAGTCTCCATCCTATTGGTTGGTTTCTCCTCAGTGTGCCTCAAATATGCATTATACATTCCTGCCTTTACTCCAGCTACCTGAAATTCTCATGCCTTTCTCTCCCTCTTCTCCCTGGTTTTCTGCCCTTCCCAAACCACCAGACCCTCCAGGAAGCTTTCCGGGGGGAGCACCCTAGTCCCCCGTGTCAGTGACTCTCGAGGCTGCTGCTACAGACAAGACTCATTGGGTGTGCCTAGGCGAGGCACTGTCCTAAGTGCTTCCCCCAGGATTATCCCATTAATCTACACAACAATGCCATGGGCTAAGCATTGATTTCTTGGTGGGGGAGTGGACTCCAACTCAAACCGGATTAACACATGAAAAGTTATTGTCTCACTTAAATTAAAAGTCTAGGCCAAGAGGTGGCTCAGTGACACCACGAGGAACCAGACTTTCTTCCTGTCTTGCCTCAGCTTTTGCAAAGGGGTTTCTTTGTGAGGCTCCGGGAGGGGGTGCAAAGCTTCAGGCCCTCATCTCTCTACATCCAGTTTAGCAAAGGCAGTGGGAATTGTTGCCGGAATACCCTGCAAAGATATCCTACCACCTCTGTGCTATGCCTAGGTGATTTGTCCATCTCGGAGCCAATCAGAGATGTGACCAGAGGAAAGGGCTTTGCCCAGTCTCATGTGTCCCTTGCCACCTCCTCTAGGCACATGGGCCAAAATTGGGGACAAAATGCTTTAGTGAAAGGAAATAGAGTCTCCAGCAAGTCATATCACAGGGGAGCCTATGAAACATTTCGACAGTGAAAAAAATTTACGCACATTAGAAATCAAACGGGTCAGGCTATCTAGACAACACGGGAAAATTCTTTATTAGTAAATCTGAATGACAGAAGACCATTTGGAGGTTGGCCACCAGCAAGTATTTTCCAAAGTTGCCTTTGATTGGACCAGAAGATGAAAACACCTTCTTTGTGACATCTGCCCAGATTAAATTGTGTTTTACTGTGGGAATGAATGCAAAAATGGACTGAAGATTGGCACGTTTTTCTCTAAGAACTGTTAGACTGGCAATCTGAGTAAGTTTGCTGTTATCAGTTCCAAGTGACTCAGATGGTGGCCAAGTGCCTGTTGAACATACATTTTGCATGGAGCACGACTCCTTGGCATGCAACGGCTATAAAGTCAATTCGCACGCCTTGGGTTTTGCTGGTTCCTCTTGCCATGGAATAGCAGCTCTTCCTTCTCCTCCTGTGAGTGCTTCAGCTTCCAGCTAAGACAGTACCTTGTCAGTTCTTGAGTCTGTTTTAATCCCCCTGTATACTTTCTTGTCTCCATTTTGCAAACTCCCTTTCAAAATCGATACTAAACTGACTTCTACAAGAAAGAACATCATGAATCTACATGTTCATGGCCTGGAATATTCCCTAAGTCTCCCTCTGAAATATTGCACAACTGCAAAAGAAGTTTCCTCCATCATGATAATGTGGTACTAATAGGTCTGTGCCAGGCAGTGGACTGAGGTCTTTTATATGATCTCATCTACTTCTTACAGATGCTCTGTGAGGCATGAAGCTAACTTGGTTCCATCTAACAGATGGAGGAACTGAGGTCTGGTGAAACTACCCTTCAGTTACCCAAGGCCACAGGTCCAAGATTCAAACCCAGACTATTTGTCTTCAAGTTCCTTAACAAACATTCTAGGAAATGTGTTACTGACTATTAAACAGGCTTTCAGGACAATGCAAATCAATATAACAGTGAGAATAACAGTGAAGAAACGAAGCACTTTGATTATTCATATGCTGGCACAGTGAGACATTCCCCGCCACCCCCCCCCCCCCAATCTCAAGAAAAGAGGCACCTCATGCTCTTAGCCTGAGTCAATGCAAATATTTAGTTAAGTGGTTACACTGGTATCACATTCTCAAAGTGGCAAGTACTCAGTTTGTGTCCCTTTTAGTTTTTCCCCTCAGTGGACCCCTCAGTGAATGCCAAGCTCTCCTCTCCTCTCCTACCCTGACACAGAGGAGATGAAATCTGCCAAGGTTCGGGCATCAGAGGCAAGAATGTTTACATCTTGCCTTAAACAGTTGTGTCTCGTTCCCTGTACCCTCCTGCAGCTCCGGACTCAAAGTGGGCAGGGTGTGGGGTAAGGAAGGCAGGCAGCCTGCCATAGCTAGTCCTGTCTTCCACGGTTTTGAGAAACAGGCAGGATCAGAAAGGATTCTAAGGGTTGCCCGGGAGACCCTGTTGCTCAGTACAGGACCTCTAGCCACCCATCCCCAGCATCTGAACATGTCATTATTTAGCATCTGCTTGACTCCTCCCAGGGACAAGCCGTTCACTGTCTTGGAGAATTAACCTGGAGCCTAAAAAGTGCTCGTGTCCCATGAACAGCTTTTTCCTCAGGTTATGGGAGTGGAAACCAACAACAATGGGTATCTCCCCTCATACTCCAAACCTCGCAGAAGCCCTGAACTATGTTCCCCCTTATCCTACCTCTGCAACTCAGGGAGAAGACACCCTTTGACAGGAGGAAGGTAAGCGGGCGTGGTGCCAGTGTCTGCCCAGGTTTTGTGTGTCTCTGGCATTCAGAAGCTGGGCAGCAGGTGCATTCACCTGTTCCGTGGACACAGCCCTGAAAGCCTCCTGGTTTACAGAGGAAAGGACGTATCTCTTGACTGCAACACACAAAACAAAAATAAAGCCCTCCCCTTTCTAGTCAAATATTAACTCACTTCCCCTTTCCTCCCCTCAGTCTCAGGTTAACATTGAGGAAATTGCATGGTGGTACATTCCCAGGTGCTTTTAAATGGTGGATGACCACGGATTTTTCTAAATTAGTGCCATCTGGTGGTCTTCTGGAATAAGGTCTGCAGCCCAAGTTTCTCCCCAGTGTCAAGGGCAGAAAGGGGACGCAAAGGTAAAGGTATTGTTCACTCACTGTATAGCCCACACTGGTCACGGTGGTTGTTGAACTAAACCTGATATTCATTAGGCCAGGGGACTGGCCTGAATTGAAAATGGACACTGTGTACTTTCTAGTTGTCGTCATGGTCGCTCAAAGGCCTTTACCTCGAGGGCTTGTCGCTCTACGACTGCTTGGAGAAGAATTGTTCTATGTGACTGCCAACAAGGTGATGCTTTTGGCCCTGGCCTGGGAGACAGCAGGCACGGTTCTTTCTCCCAACCAGCATCCCAGAAGCCCTGCTAGGGACCCCATACATTGATGACTGTCCCTTCTCCCACTGTGCGGGAAGAGAAGCCTTCCCCATGGTGGTTTATCAAGAGAGCAGAGCCCTGGAGCCCAGCACTGTGGCTTCATTGGAAAGGAGATTTATTGTTAGTCATGTGAAAAGTCCTTGCAGATGAACTCCTTTGGGGCCCTAAGTTTTTCTGGGACTCCCTACCCGAGTGATAAGAGGGGTCTCAGAGAAGACTTTGGTATGTAATGAAATGGAGGTTAGTGGGTAAGTTCCTTTTCCTGATCCCTGTGAAACCCAGTCCTGATTTATAAATGATCCTGCAATGTCTCATTTCAGATTAACTATGATATTTGAAACAAAGCTCTCCTATGTCTCAGTAGGATATCAGAAAGAAAGAGAGAGAATCCAAAGGTAATAATCCAACTGACTCATGAAGTCCAAAAAGAAGCCTTTGCAGAAATGAGCATAAAGAAAATGTCTGCACCTTCCTCCATCCTCTAGGTGACAACTGCAGCGTGTTTGTGTTGAGCATCGAGAAAGACAGGTACGTCTACCTGAACACCCAGTACGTCAGCGGCCGGTTGGGAAGCTCTGAGCAATCATCAGGTAACCTTTCCACATGCAGAAGTGGCAGAGAAAGAGCAGAGGAAGAAGAGAGAGAGGTGGGAGACACGGGGGAAATGGAGAGGGAGAGGCGGGAGAGGGGTTAGGAAGGAGGGAAAGAGTAGAGGAAAAGAAAGGAAAACATGAAAGAGAATAGGAGGAGAGAGAGAGCTGAGAAAAAAGACAAAGAGGAAAGGAGAAGCACGGAAAGAGCCAAGGTCCCTGGTGTCCGTCCTTTGCAGCCCCACTAGACAAAAACAGTGCCCTAAGCAGGGCTTGCAGCAGCCCCCCCCCCCCCCCCCCCCCCCCCCCCCCCCCCCCCCCCCCGGCAGCGCCCCAGTTGCATAGTAATGAAGCCAGGGGGCTGAGAGTCTCTGTGTGTGAGGCCAGGCTGGTCTCTGGTTTCACAGTCTGGCTGGCCAAGCATGGCCCCTGGGGGCCTCGGAGCAGGCACGTCACCTGGCACCTGCTGTCATGGCCCTCCGTTGTTCTGTGTGCATCCTGACACACCCTCCCAGATTGCGGGATGGACAGTCCATGGGAAAGCAGTGGGAGATCCCCCTGGGAGTGGGACATGGGCTCCCACTAAACTGTCAATGTCATGAGAACACTGGTGTGAATGAGTGTCGGGTGTCTAACCCTTGGGAGATGGCAAAGAGCAGGGGACACAATGGGGAGGCTGGCCAAAGGGACGCTTCTGTGCTTTGCCGTTTCTGTTTTCTTCCAGGCACTGAGAACTCCTTTCCCCCTTTCATTTGCTTTGTCCAAATCGGGATAGATGCTGCTCCGTGCTGGTATGTGTGGAAACAAAAACCTTTCTTTTTCTTTTTCCTTCCCATGCCCACCCCACAAAAAGGTACAAGAAAGCTTGACTCAAGCCTTTAAGGAGTTTATAGAAACCCAAAGCTGACTGTGAATCAGAGGAAATAAAAGACATTAGTAAGGAGAGAAGTTAATTAGAAAGAGAAAGAGATTTTTTTTTTTTTAACACAGGTTACTTACATCTCTGGTACCAGCGTTAGCCACATAGGGAACAAAAGCAAGAATAGGGATGCCTAGGTGACTCAGTCACTTAAGTGACTGACTCTTGGTTTTGGCTCAGGTCAGGATCTCCCAGCTCTGTGAGTTCAAGCTTCACAGAGGGCTCTGTGCTGACAGCAAGGAGCCTGCATGGGATTCTCTGTCTCTCCCTCTCTCTCTCTGCCCCTCCCCCACTGGTGCTATCTCTGTCTTTCTGAAAATAAATACATAAACTTAAAAAGAAAAGGAAGGAAGAAAATAGAGGAGTCACATTTTCCTCCCTCTGTGTCTCCTGTGTGCACAAAATCCCCAGCAACTATTCCCATCAGAACCATGAAATTCCCACGCCAAAAGAGATCTCAGAGATCATCTCTTCAAATCTTTTCATTTTCAGGATATAACAAAGGAAGCCAGTGACTTAAGTCCCCTGTCCCAGGCTGGCCAGCATCCCTTCAATGCTGGCGGTTCGATGGGACACTCCTTGAGTGAATGAGTGACAATGGGGTTGAATTCCTACAAAGATCACTTTCTGTATTTGATACAAAGGGAAGAAGGGATGGTCTGCTCCCCGTCAGCTTTTTTATGTAACAGCAAGAACACCAAGAGAATCTGCCTGCCCTTTTGTGGTTGCGCTGTATTATTTGACCCACCATTGTGTCCGGTCCTGACGGAGGTACAAAAAGAAAAGGGGAGGCCTCCCGTGCTTTGTGGATCCCTCCGTGGTAAAGAAAATACTAGCATCCCTTGCTGCAGAGTCTGACCTTGGGGAAGGTGCCTAACACTTCTGGCTTCAGTTTCCTGAACCGTAAGATGAGCTCACTGGGATTCCTATACTACTTCTTTCAATTGATACCAACCCAGGACATGGCGTTACTGTTACGTAAATACTAAACATTTCATCTTGGCGCTGTTACTCCTATCGGTGTTGTAAGGGCTGTTTTTATCTCCTGTGATCAATAAATGGTTGATGAATGAGGAATGAGGGAATTTTAAAGTTCTTAATGCCAAGTCATTCCAAATTGTACTCTACTGCTTATAGAGGACTTGACTATAACTAGTATTCTGCTTTCAGTGTGCCCTTACAGGAAAATCTGGCATATGAGAAAAATGCTTATAAAATGGAAAGAGAGTGGAGGTCAGCTCAGCCTCTACTAACTCCTAATTCACTAAAAATAAAAGTCCAAGTCATGAATATGACTTATAAGGCCCCACGTGATTCGCAAAGCCCCCACCCTGCCCTCTTGGCCTGCTGTTCTTCCCCTGTACTCATGCTGTTCCAGGTCACTCTGGCTCCTTGGGCACCTCAAACAGGCTCCCACCTCAGGGCCTTTGCTTTGCCTTTGCCAGAAATTCTGTTACCCCATTGGCTCTTCTCCCTCACCTCCAAACTTCACCATATCAGTAATGCCTTCTAGGAGCATCAGATTTAAAATGCTTCCACCTTTTCCCTGCCCCCAGCACTTTGCTTTCCGTTGTGGGTCTCCTCTCCATCTGAGATACTCTCCATTTTACTCATTTATCTTGTTGGTCATCTGTCCCTCCCACCCTCATCTCACCAGAAGGCAAAGAACTTTGTCCATTCTGTCACTGTCATTTCCCCAGCACCCCAGTCGATGTTTCACAGACAGTGGGCACTTAATACCTATTTGTAGAATTAATAAACCTTGTAATTACATATGACTTTATGTCTCACTCATATCCTTAAGGGATCAGGTTATTGAATAAATAAATAAATAAATAAATAAATAAGACTCTCATTTACTAAGCACTTCCTAGGTGCTTGTGTTAAATACTCTCCATGTGTTCACTTATCCCCTAAGACCCATGAATTAAGAGCCCTCTGTCCTATACACCAAAATTGAAGCAGCCAAAAGAGAAATCAAGAAACCGATCCCATTCACGATTGCACGAAAAACCATCAAATACCTAGGAGTAAACCTAACCAAGATGTAAAAGACCTATATGATGAAAACTATAGAAAACTCATGAAAGAGATTGAAGGAGACACCAAGAAATGGAAAAATATTCCATGTTCATGGATAGGAAGAATAAACATTGTGAAAATGTCATTACTACCCAAAGCAATCTACACATTCAATGCAATCCCCATCAAAATTGCACCAACATTCTTCTCAAAACTAGAACAAACTATCCTCAAATTCATATGGAACCGCAAAAGACCCCATTTAGCCAAAATTATATTGAAGAAGAAAACCAAAACGGGAGGCATCACAATCCCAGACTTTAGCCTCTACTACAAAGCTGTCATCATCAAGACAGTA